>NC_041025.1:11652573-11952573 GCF_900634625.1 Parambassis ranga
CTTGTTATTCCCACATATTTCCTTTCTTACTTCCCTGGCAATTACAGCTCCAAGCCCTGCCATAACAACATGACCTGGAAAGATGACAATGCCTCTCAGCCCGGCTCTGCCCTCCTATAACGAGAGGCATATTTTCCATGCCTGCAGATTGCTCTGTGCTCTTTAGCTCCAGGAGTGGATAGCTGAAATACTTGCATGATGGCTTGTATACTGCAGTCGGGCCCCTCCGTCTGCACCTCAAACCGCAACACATCTTTGGTACGCACCTTGCCATGGGAGTACAGCATACAGCACTGGACATCCCGCTGCATCTGCACACCTTTAGCTGGGAAGAGACAAAGAGAGACAGAGTGAGACGAGACAGAAGTTTCCCTTGAACACCTGAGTTCACTGCGTTCTAAGTAACACCTGTGTACTTGGATTGAAAAGTACTAAACAACAGAACAGTCAGTGAGTCCCCCGACAACATGAATATATAATATAGAGAGGTGATATTAAAAAAAAAGCACTCGGTCTATGTGGAGCCTGTTGGGTCATCACCTTACTTTTGTTTTGGTTAGATGGTTTTGTTTAGTCACAAAAGCTACCTGGTTAGGCTTAGAAAGAGGTCGTGGTAATGAGTCTAAAATATGATTTGTTGATTCTTCTGTTGAAATTCAGCACTATCCAATTAACAATAGCCTATGTAAATCAGGAAACTTTTCCAAACTGAAACCAGCCTCTCACTGAGACAAGTGGGGCCTCAACCTGGGACGTTTGACATGTACCTGTTCTAATGATTGCAGAAAGGCATTTCAATCTAATACATGCTCACAAACCACTGTAGGTAATTGTCTAAATACCAATAAATCCTAAAATTTGGCATATGGCAATTTGGACATGTGAGTAGCCTGTTAATGACAAAATCCACTAACAGGAGCCTTCTACCATTTCACAGTGATTTTTGTTTCTGTGCAGTTAGCATTAGACACTAAAATGACTTGGTTAGGGTTACTTAAAGATCATTGTTTGGAGTCAAACAGACTCATGTTAGAAAGAAAATCTCTAAAGTGAGATCTTTAAAGTGAGAGGAGGACAAGCAATAGTATCAAGTATTACTATCATGTACTTAGTGAGGAGCACTGTTATAGTGTCCTCCTTAGTGAGGAGAACCATAACAGTGTGTATATTTGCTGCACATGTTTATCACATGTTTTAAACACTGAAAGGTCAGCACAGTGATCCCAGCAAAGACTGAGGCAGCTCTGCAGACAGGAAAACATTATCTGTCCTCCAGACTGTGGACATGCCCTCTAGTAACATACACACACACATGGACACACATGAACACACGAGAATGTCAGAGGAATTACAATGGTATCCCATTGTGCTGAGAAACATACTACCGTGCCAGTGAAACAAGAGAAAGTGAGGAGGAGTGTGTGTGTGTGTGTGTGTGTACATGTGTGTGTGGAGGGTTTGCCATCATGTCTCTTCATCCAAAGCAAATCTGTAAACAAATGAAAGTGTGATGTGTAGCAGCAGGGGCAGTAAGAGCTGTAAAATAGGACAGGGCTGCTTTGTTATGCCACAGACGCTGTCACTACATTTCCAGTGCTCTCAGAAAACAGACACCATCACACAGCCTGAGCCCTGACACACTTGCTTTCCTTTCTTGAGCGAGTGTGGCGTGTGATTTCAGATGCTCGTCCTCTTACGCTCTGCCCCTCTGTTTACATCCATGCATTCTGCTCCTGCTGCTATCCCTCTTTCCCTCTTCTTTGCTTTTCTGTCTTCGCCATCGCCTCTCTTTGCTACACTGTCCACCTGCAGGGTGCATGCAAGCCACGCAACACGCACACACAAACGAAAGTATGGTTGTGTCCTACCTTCTACAGATGCCAAGAAGATAACAGTCAGAGAGATAACAGTCAACATCTGCAGCATGAACATGATGAGGCTGGGAGAGAGGAGCAGAGGACAGGAGGATAATCTACTCTGTCACCTCTCCCTCTATGGCTGCCTCTCTTATATTACTCCCTCCCTCTCTTTATACCTCCCTGCCCATCTCTCACTCACTCACTTTCACCACCTCTCTTTTTTCTGTCTTACCGTCTTTCCCTCCCACCCTCTGTTTATCCATTTTCAGTCATTCTCACGCTCAACTAAACTCCCTCCCTCATTCTCTGTTTCTTTCACGTTCATCTCACCTCTCTCTCTCTCTCTCTTTTCTCCCTTCTCCTCTTGTCTCATTTGAGGCTTTAAATTCCTCCTTTATCCTGTGTCTTTTCTTTTCTTCGGTGCATTCTTCCCCTTCAAGACTTAAAAAGATCAAAGTGGTGATATTGATGTAATTACCATGTGGTGCTCATGTTAATTCCCATAATCAGCCCAGTTATTTGGCACCTAATTATCACAAATCTGTTTTCTATTTACCCAAAAAAATAAAATGATATTAAATCAAGCTTGATTTGTAGTTGTGTAATGTAGTTGTAAAGTCTCAGTGAACAGTAGGTGTGTCTGAGTTATGTTCTCTGCAGGATTCCACACAAAACGCCAAACTCACTGAGAAACTATGTTAAACTGCCGTCATTAACTTAACTACGAGTCTCAATATGACATGATCCTGAGTTCTTTGTTATTGCTTCCCTGTTTTTGTCTTTGAGTTAATCCTGTGTTTTTTGGTTATTCAGGGTTTGGGGTTTTTCAGTGTTTCTGGTTCTATCTATTTATTTTGAAAGTCCTGTCCTCCTTGTGTATTTGCTTGTGTTTTACTTCCTGTGGTTTCCCGCCTTTTGTGATTACCTGCTCTGCCCTGATTGTCTTCACCTGTGTCTTGTCACCCTCGTCTACTTAAGTCCTGTGCTCCCCTTTGTCTTTGTCGGCTCGTCTGCCTGTTTACCCTCCAGGTTCCTCCTGGTTCCTGAGTCCTCCCGTGTCTTCCCTTCCTCCTGTCCACCCTTTGGATTGTTCTTATTGTTTGGTTAGTGTTTGCTCTTCTTCTTTTGTTTTTATTTGGGATTTTGTCTTTACCTTTTGGACTTGGTTTTGGAGTTTTGACATTAGCTATTCCCACTTTATGCTGCTGACCGGGCTGAAGCGTGTTTCAGTTGGCTTTGAACAACAGGCAGGGAACAGTATGTAGAGGCCACCGGTCTATTATATGGCTGTGGTAGGATTAAATTTGAGAAGACTACTTTCTTTGATGATGATACACCGCTGTATATGTCCAGTTTTAGGTTAACGTGTAATTGTGAAATCTGCTTTAACAAAACTAACGTTACACACACGTAAATGATAATTGCCAGGCCCTTCTAAGCATATTTCTCATTCTCACTATAAATCAGTCACTTTATATGACTGTAGTCCATGTTTTCTTGCTGTGCCAGTGCGACAGTCACAGTGTAAATTCAAAATATTTGCCCAATCGATTGCCCAAGTGATTCAGATGTTTGAAACTATGCCTTTAATGTGTCTTTGCAGTGTCTCCCTGCTTGTAGATAAATCATTCAATAACTGAACACTGCAAGACTAAGCTGGAGGCTGAGAGTGAATCATATGCATCTATTACAGAGAGGCTTCAACAGAAAACGGCATCAGGACCTGATTACAGGGAGGGAAACCAGAGAAATTGATGCAGGCCTGCAGCTGCTTTATAAAGATATTCCTTTGAACAGACTTTGTGGTGGGGAAACATCACAAACACAGATGTCAATGTTAGATCATGCAGCCAACAACAATATAACAAAAAAATTATCAAAGACGTGATTAGGTATGACAGACACACAAATGTTGCCACATAGGAGTAGAGTTACTTAAAGTGCCTGGATAATAAGTGACTTGATCTTTCATACATGACTGTGTTTCTGACCTGTTTTCACCTGTTTGCAGTTAAACTGTATTTTTCTATTATTAATGATCCTTAAATTTCCAGAAAAAAATGTGTACCTGTCATGGCTGCATCTCACCCCCATACTCTCATGCTGTGGATAGACAATCAGAGAAGCATGAAACCAATAAACAAGACATATTTACCGGTGTTTTCTAAAAAACTCCTCCCTTACATGTATTACTACTACACTCTAACACCCCCTCTAATGTAACCTACATATAAAGTTTTGATAGCTGTTGAAGTACTAATGATACAACTACTACAACTGTGGTGAGTTGCCCAAAAACCACCATAAAAGTGACTGCAGATGAGCCTGTATTGTAACTATAACTATATAGTAATGTAGCTTATAGTAAATAGCCTACTGAGAAGGTCTAGCTAACAATAAACCACAGAACATACAATATATGTAATATACTTAACTCCAACAATAAACATTATCTTTAAATTTTGAATTATGAATAAATGATTTTGCATGTTTTGAATGTGAATGTAAATATAAAAATAAAAAGGCTAATATCTTTTAAATATATTTTAAAAGCCACCCTCTCAACACAGTGAGTAATAACTGTGGCTCCTTTCATACAATGGCCAGTAAATGCTGATCATATATAAATCCCACTCAGACAATAGAAGTACTTTTTTTTCTTTCATTCATTTAAGAACAAATGATCAAATATTGTTTTGATGTAATTTGCGGTGACAAAGTGTGACTCAGTTACACCACATAGTCCATAGCTGACACCACCCTATTGTTTTACGTTTTAAATCATTATAATTTTAGTTCAGACATTAAGACATTATGAGGCTACTCCAGATATTGTGTAAGTCTGGATTGTTAGATGTTAAAACAAGGTTAGCATGTCAGGCATGCATGTAGTTTAGTTTGATCTGCTAAAGCTGCTGCTGCTGCTGCTGAATTGTGCAGAAAAGTATATCCTCCCTGTTGGACTGACACCAAAGTCTGACATTTGTAGTTGATGGTTTAGATAAGTGAAAAAGCCTTCCACTGACACGATGCCTCGTTATTTATGTTTGGCCATTTATCAGAAGGAAAAACCAAGATATCTCACAAAACAAAGTTGACACAGGAATGTAGAGCGCATCGCTGAAAGCTTTCTTTTATTTATTTATTTTTTACATTTCATTTTTATGTGACTCAGGAAAACTGAAAATATTACAAGAGGAAAAATCTCATGTGCTTTTCATCATTACATTAATTTATGTAATGATGAAAAGCACATAACATTTTTCCTTTACAAATTCAAACAACACATTATATTTTATTAGCTTTGGACATGTACTTTGGGGGGAAAAAACTAAAGTGGACAAAAGTCCACTGGCAGGGCGTTACTGGAACCGTGAGTCACCTCTCATGCAGGAAAATGTTGCTTTGGGCGATAATGAGGGACATGAAATGGTCATATTATGTAAGGCTTGATCAATATGGGACAACATGTTCCTTATGGTACCATGGATACAAAAATATGTAGTCTATGCACTGTAGGGTGAGGTTGGTGTCTGCCTGTGTGTGTGTGTGTGTGTTCAAGAATTTGACCCAAGAAATCAGGTTGGAATCTCAGCTGCAAAAACATACCTTCCACATGACTACAGGTCTCCTTGTTAGCCAGATACATTTTCTGCATATCTTCACAGTGATTAAAATATCTCCTGTCAAGGTGTGCAGCCCACACCAACTCAAAAGTAATTAAAAATAAAAACACAAATGCTGGGGGATCATTGGTTATTGTCTTACTTGTGTGGAGGGATGCTATGGCCTCCTGGAACCGATGGGAGGTTTCGGGCATGCAGCCATAGGAGACCTTACTGTACCTGAAAAGGGATTTCTGAGAGATAAAATGCAGGGGGCAAATACCTAATACTCTTTGAGAGAAGGCGAACAGGGAGGTCTACAAAACAAACAAGGAAGTTATTTTATTATGTGCTCACAACTAAAGGAAAAGTCCCAGCTCAAAATTCTTTATAGACTGACGGGCCAAAAATGTGGTTGTTAGGCCCATGGTGTCCACAGTATGCGTGTTAATAACTGGCTCCCTTATTGTCCCTCAAGGCCCACCATACCTGTGCTGTGGGTAAGTGAAATCGTAAAATTAGTTACAAACATCCACACACCTGCCTCTGCAGGATAAATGTCATACCCAGTCATGTTTGTAATTTTGTTAACATGCTAACATTAGCAGCTAGCTCAGAGCACTGCTGTTTCTGTGCAGAGCTGCTAGCATGGCTCTGTCTCAGATCTCTTTCTTCCATATTTTTGCTATTTTGCCTTCATGAGTGCATTCAGACTTCCACCTTCTGCAAGCATGGAACAATGAACACTGCCGTATTGTCTTTATAGTGGAGGGCCCATTGACAACTTTAAAAATGGCAGCTGCACAAACGGGATACAAAAGTATCTGCTTAACTGTTGTCAGATAGACACTATCTTCAGTGGCTGAGCCAATGCAAAATACATAGTAAGTCATGCGCTTCAGGAATTATGTGAAATCAGACACAGTCTTACATCTTGACAGAGCTAGCTTCTTTGCAGCTGTTTCCACTGACCTACTATTCTAAATTAGAAAGACTGTCCCCATGTCTCATTATTCTCAACTATTACTTTAAAAGGCAGCCCTGCTTGAATTTAATCTTCAGTGATTGTAAAAGTCATTCCAGGATGTGTAACTAGTTTGGGGTAGCTAAACAGTAAGCTTCATGTCCAATATACCGGTACTCAAGCAAAGCCAAACGGTCCAAGTGCATTCTCTGTGTTGTTTCCTATGAAGGAGAGCCATCAGAACTAGCAGGCCTACATTCAAAGTTCATGTCCCGAACTGCACAGGAGGAAAGCTCTACATTTTCTTTTCACATGAGATTTCCTTAATGGAATGTCTTTATTGACTGTGGAAATAAAATGATGTCCAATCCTTCAACATGTGATTACATTTTATTAGAAAAGAGCACTGCGTGTTCCCCTGTGCCAGTGAGGCATTCCTCTGCAGGGAGTTGACTGGTCCTCCTGTGGAACCAAACATCTGTGCTTCTCACATCTCCATTTCATTACCCCCCGAAACACTAAACCCAGAAAATCAGCCATTTATTTTGAAAATCCCCACTACAAAAACTCAAGGGGTCTTGACTGAGCCTAGAGTGTGAAACTGGACACTTTGGATGTTTTTAACAAATGCTGCCAGGAAGAACAACACACAGCTCAGGTCTGCAGAGATTTAGATACATTCCTAATGCAAACTTGAATCTCTGAGTGATTTTCTCAGTGTCACTGTGTTGAGCAAGAAATGTAATCTTTAACATTTCCCCACTGACTTCCAGTCCACACTGTAGTCTGTCCACCATTCACTGCTGAGAAGGCAAAAAAAGAAACAAGATTTTGACAGACACTAATTTTTATATTATATATTATATATTTTATTATTATTATATATATTATATATTTTTTGTTACTTTTTTAGTTTGTAAGGTTCAGTAGTATGATGCATATTTCATTGTTCTGTGGGTTACTTTGCTCCAAAAGACCCCAAATAATATTCTAGGCCAAGACATGTTGGGAAACAAGAATTCAGAGCAGCATAGAATTAGAATAGTAAGAAATCTTCATATTTAGTACCAGTGAAATCCTTGCATATAGTGACATTTAATGAGGAAATTCATTGGTTTCCAGCACAGCCAATCGATGCTCAGACTGAGGCCAAGTCAACACCATGGACTTGTTTCTCTTTTTTATTTCAACTGTTTCGGCTTTGTGACAAAAATGGCATCTTACTTTGAGGGAAAAAAGTTCACTTGCTGCCATGATAACCAGATGATCAGTGTTTTTCACTTTACCCCATGTTATGGCTGATCGCTGTATACATACTGTTTACACATTTATCTGACTCTGTTAAAAACTTTAATATCAGTTTGGCTGGTAATAATGTTGCATGTTTGTTGAATTTGTCAGCCACCAGGGCTGCAAACTCTTAAAAAAGTAGGTAGTTATCAGAGCCTTGAGACAACCGTAAACCATACACAGAATCATATATCGGGGTGACCGAGAAAATGAAGATTTCATCCTTTCACCTGTAGTAAAAAAAAAATACTTGTGTTTACGTGGGCAGTACCCTGGACAGTTCCCACATCCCTGGATCAGCACCCTGGACAGTGTTTAAGACCATTATGTTAAAAATGGCCCACCTGAGCTGTACAGGAGAGCAGAGAGAAGACACTGTAGAGTCCTGATTTTAGTGACCACATGTTTTTACTGTAAGTTTGGTCACGTTAAACTCGGCCTGACTTAGTTACTGTCAACAACTATTAGTCCATGCAGCTTTATAATGGGGTCGTTTCTGACCAAGGTAACAGTACCCCATCTACTTTTGTCCTCTTCTAAAAGTCAGGTAAAATGTCTACGTGGGTAAAGATTATTTATGCAGAGGGTGTACGAAAGACAGGGGCTTAAGGGTTTGACAAGAAGGACCAAAATCAGCTATTTAAAATGTACATTTATTTTATTGTATAGTAATATTTCACAAATATTTACAAAAAATGCACACATTACCGCTAAAGTCTTCAAAAATTAGGTGTGAAAAATGTTGAGGGTCCATTGTATATCCAAGTATTTATAAACATCTAATTTGAGAGGTTGACTTAGAAAAGTACCAGAAAGATTCTGACGAATGAAAGTCTTGGATGGTTGTAGACGTTCACAGAGCAGTTTTCAATCTAGTGTGCCTGCAGAGAAAATAAAGAAATAGATAAATGAACAGGGTTGATAGAAAAATGCAGTTGGCTAAATTTGTACACACTTACATAATAAAGGTAACATATTCTACCTTTAAGCATGTGATTCAATAATACTTTTTTATTCTTACCTTCAAGAAATGCAAATTCATCTATGGCCTCTATTGCATTGTCTGTGAAGGAAAAAGAAGGGTGTACCAGCATTATTCATTGCAGGCGGTTCGCCTCTACAGTTTCCCCACACTATTTAAAGACATCTCATGTATTTCTTGTGTGCATGGCAGGCACTTACCCAGGTCTTTTCTTTGCAGAGTTTTCCTCTTTCCTTGCTGTGCGTACACAAAAGCATCTTTGGCAATCATCTCAACAAACAGCTCCTGAAATAAGACCAGAAATACTAAACTACAAATACCAAAAAGTAACCTCTTTCTTCACCTAACTTACCATAGACTCAACTGTCACTTTAGTTATTAACAACTTATGTAAGTACAATACATATCCATGTATGCTTCTGAATGCATATTAACATAATGAGTGCAGTTCAGGAGTCTGCATACAGCCTGAGAAGTCTGGTCATGGTGTCTCTCTGGCTTCCCTTCTCCTGTTGTTTTAAATTGATGTAAAATTACAGGATTGCCATACAAATTCATAACAAAGATGACAATGAGTGATCAATCAACAACAAAAAATCATCCTCATCCCCATATGGAGAGTATAGTAAGCCATCACACTGTGAGTGCATGTGGAGTCTGATTACTACTGTTACTGTTGGAGTCTGATGTTACTACGTGGTAGTCTGTTGATATTTTACCGTGGCTTTCGCAATGATAAACACGGACTCTTGGCTGGCCAGGGACACGTCTGGATCTGTCTTCATCAGAGCCTTGATGCGGGCCAGAGGCAGTTTAGACAGCCGAATGTGGCTCACGGCGGCGGCGGGCCCTGTCTGCTGCTGCTGGCTGCTTTCCTCCGCCTCGGCTCCACGGTTCTCCTCCTCACTTCCACATCGGTCAGACTCGAGCTCCGTCGCGGTGACAGGCGCTACCACTGTTGCTGCCATTTGTTTTGGAATTTTACACACACGTTATTAATCAAAACCACCACCGTTTTCTAGCTACATGACACTGATAACAACAACATGAACAGCGCGCCAGCATGTGCTTCCGGTTTTATGTTGAGCGGGACGCGTTGATTCGTCACCCAGCTCAGGCCCCGCCAACCAATACTCGTCAGTGATTGGACAACTTGTGGCTCAGTCGCTGACTATTGGCTAGAGTCAAATGTCAGTTATAAAACGATGCCGCCCTGGGTGCTTGTGGCAGTGTGAACTGAACCTGAGCGAACATGCAGCAGGTGAGGCTGACAACGTTGTATTATTTTAAAGACACGGTAGTTAAAGTTAAAGTTATTTAACTCGACTGTTTCTGTTTGTCAAATATATTTATAAGCCCATGGACATTATATTAGTCCCCTCACAATGTGCCCACTGGGGGGCAGTGGAAACAAGCAGTAAAGTATCACATGCCACTGCCACCAATCACTTATTAGCCAAAAGGCTATTAGCTTTGTTTGCACCAACTATACATTGAATGCTAAAGCTAATCTCCTCTAGAGACCTGTTTGATGCTGATTTAATGGTCTTTACCTTTACCTTGGTTTAAAACAGCTGTCAGTCTGTTGTGGCAAAAGGGGAACAGGGAAACAATAAAAACAAACTTTTAAAATCCTGCATAGGTATAGAGGTTAATATGCTTTCATCACTCTGGTTCACTTCAACATACATGTAGTAATTTGATCAATTGTTAATATAAAATCTGAGGCTTACAGACCTTAAAGTGAAATTAAGAGCGTTTCTTAAAGGCAAAGTCTTATAAGTCTTATATCTTATGTTGCCAGAATAGCTGTTGTTAAAAAACATTTCTTGATGCCTGTAACCTAACCTTTTTAAATAATAAAAAAAATAACAGCTTTCCTGTTTTCCCACAAAGTAGAAACGGTGAAACAGAGTTAAAACAACATTATAAATCTAAAGTGTTGCACAGAGGAAGCTTCCATACATACCAATAGTTGCAGTTCTTAAATCGTGCATAGACTGTTTGCAATGCATGTTATTGGATAAAAATAACTTATAAAAACATTTTATATATAATCATAATTATGTTGTAAATTGGCTTGTCTCCAGTCAGTAAAGTCATTAACAGTCATTAAGTGCTGCTTTTTTTCCATGGTCTTCCCATTCAAGGTCTGTTACTTCTCCCTCAGGACATTCCAAATTGTTGCACTGGCTGTGGCCAAGGTTTGTGCAATGGCTCTGATTGATTTTCTACACTCAACAAAAATATAAACGCAACACTTTTGTTTTTGCTCCCATGTTTCATGAGATGGACTTGAAGATCTAAACTTCATTCCAGATACACAATATTACCATTCCTCTCAAACATTGTTCACAAATCTGTCTAAATGTGTGAAAGTGAGCACTTCTGCGTTGCTGAGATAATCCATCCCACCTCACAGGTGTGCCACATCAAGATGCTGATCTGACATCATGATTAGTGCACAGGTGTACCTTAAACTGCCCACAATAAAAGGCCACCCTGAAATGTGCATTTTGTTTCTGCTTTATTGGCGGTCTGGGGACTCAGAACCAGTCAGTATCTGGTGTGACCACCATTTGCCTCATGCAGTGCAACACATCTTCTTCGCATAGAGTTTATCAGATTGTCTATTGTGGCCTGTGGAATGTTGGTCCACTCCTCTTCAATGGCTGTGCGAAGTTGCTGGATATTAGTGGGAACTGGTGCACGCTGTCGTATACGCCGGTCAAGCACATCCCAAACATGTTCAATGGGTGACATGTCCGGTGAGTATGCTGGCCATGCAAGAACTGGGACATTTTCAGCTTCCAAGAATTGTGTACAGATCCTTGCAACATGGGGCCGTGCATTATCTTGCTGAAACATGAGGTGATGTTCATGGATGTATGGCACAACAATGGGCCTCAGGATCTCATCACGGTATCTCTGTGCATTCAAAATGCCATCAATAAAATGCACCTGTGTTCTTCGTCCATAACAGATGCCTGCCCATACCATGACCCCACCACCACCATGGGCCACTCGATCCACAACATTGACATCAGCAAAGCGCTCACCCACACGACGCCACACACGCTGTCTGCCATCTGCCCTGAACAATGTAAACCGAGATTCATCTGTGAAGAGAACACCTCTCCAACGTGCTAGACACCATCGAATGTGAGCATTTGCCCACTCAAGTCTGTTACGGCGACGATCTGGAGTCAGGTTAAGACCCCGATGAGGACGACGAGCATGCAGTTGAGCTTCCCTGAGACGGTTTCTGACAGTTTGTGCAGAAATTGTTTGGTTATGCAAACCAATTGTTTCAGCAGCTGTCTGAGTGGCTGGTCTCAGACGATCTCGGAGGTGAACCTGCTGGATGTGGAGGTCCTGGGCTGGTGTGGTTACTCGTGGTCTGCGGTTGTGAGGCCGGTTGGATGTACGGCTTATGGTGGAGAAATGAACATTCAATGCACGAGCAACAGATCATTCCTGCTGTCAGCATGCCAATTGCACGCTCCCTCAATGCTTGTGGCATCTGTGGCATTTTGCTGTGAGACAAAACTGCACATTTCAGGGTGGCCTTTTATTGTGGGCAGTTTGAGGTACACCTGTGCACTAATCATGATGTCAGATCAGCATCTTGATGTGGCACACCTGTGAGGTGGGATGGATTATCTCAGCAAAGCAGAAGTGCTCACTATCACACATTTAGACAGATTTGTGAACAATGTTTGAGAGGAATGGTAATATTGTGTATCTGGAATGAAGTTTAGATCTTCAAGTCCATCTCATGAAACATGGGAGCAAAAACAAAAGTGTTGCGTTTATATTTTTGTTGAGTGTATTTTCTCGTAATTGCCTGTTTTTCATCCATAGATAGCGCTCTGGTTTTCATGTTAATTTTAACTGACTAAAACTCAGTGCAGACAGTCACTGCTCTTTATTGTTTGAATAATCAATGTAAATTGACTCAACAAGGGAAAAAAAACCTGTCAGTCACATGATCCAATGAAAACTGGGTGGGTTCAAACAAAAGGTGCTATCTTCTAAGTTGTGTATCAGATCCAGATGAAATACCTGGAAATAAAAGCTGAAATATTGATCTCTTGTCTCATATTCATCGTTTCAAGATGAGCCAGTCATAGTTTTACTTTTTACACTTCTACTTCTTCTTTAAATCATGTATATTAAGACTTGGAGATGGCTGCTTTGAATGGGAAGTTGGCGATGACTCAGATTATGAGATCATTGCCCGTATTTGGATTGACCAACAAATAGGCAGACTCGAGCGCTGCCAAGATGGCGTAGACTGTAACCTCCACATTGAGCTAATTGCTCTTTAGAAACCTATAGGTGATGTCATCAGTGGTTTGTTCATTTTTATTTACAGCGTGTGGTCTCCACCCAGTCATGTATCTGTTATGTAGACTTCAGAGTTTAGTAGGTAGCAACTACTGATAGTTATCTACTATGCTAAAAATGCTATCAGACTGATATGCTGTCATTTATCTTGTACCCAGCTATACTTTAGCCTGTAAAGTCTGGAAGAGCTTATAATAGCATGATAGATATTATGAGTTCACAGATATTATGCTGTAATGTGTCCGTTATCATCAGCATAAAAACATTATATGAAGCATAGTTATTTATTACCTTGAGAGGATTTTTGCAGCATTTCCACTGAGTCAGTTTGCGTAAGAGAACATGATGAGCAGTTCACTAATACACTGTGTTAATAGGATTGTGTGTGTGTGTGGGGGGGGGTTTAGTCCTGTGAAGATCCATTCACATGTTGAGTCACAGTCAGGTTTTGCAGCGTGAGGGACAGGTATGAAGGACCCACAATTCACAGGTAAAATGATTCGCTTTATATATATTATATGTTTATTCAATTGTTTGTAGTTTTTTTTAAATTGATCAGTTACAGTGTTTAGTTCTTTGGGTTAATTTACATTAATTGATAAATTACCAGCATTTATAACAGTGCTGTTCACACTGGTGGCTTGTCATCTATTTGAAACATTAGTGGAGCATTCGTTAGTCATATTTTGATATACCTCTTCTAGTTAGACTGACTGGCTTTAATATATTACTGTCTAAAGTAATATTGATTAATTAAGGATTTTATTATTAAGTCATCCAGAACTATTTTTTCCTGATAATTATTGGCAAGGCGGACAAATTCAAGACTTGTTCAAGAAAATTATATCAAATGCACACACCAGCCTACTGTCTTGGATCAATTTGAGGCTTGTGGTTTTGTCTCTAACCTTAACTTAACCTGACCTCTCTGTTACTTCATGCTCTGCCAGCCTAGTTATCCTGTGCTGGTGTCCTATACATAGCCTTCTCTGTTCAGATTTGACCCACTAATACGCTAAAAAGGCAAGTAATCCTGGCCACTTTGAGAACTGAGCCTACTGCTATATTTAACCTATGGCGAGGAGGAGAAGGAACAGCATGGCTATACGATAGATTATACGATGAGTTAAAAATGAGCTGACTTCTTTGTTATTCCGCATGTGAGGGCTTTTTAAGAGGTCTGCACACAGCCTTTAAGCCTGTCTAACATTTGACTCTGCTGCCATTGCTAATTATATAATCAAAGGTTTCCTGTAAAAACAAAAGAAATGTCCTACAAGGTTATCATAAAAAAAGAAAGTTGAAAATTTTGAAGGAAATATACTGAGTCTTAAGATGTGTGTCCTCAGTGTCCTTCAGTTCCCAGAACAGAATGAAAAACAGGAAACATGTCCTGCTTTTGTTCAGTATTAAAAGTGAAACCCCTTTGACCACTTAACACAATCAAAATAATTCACCTCACCTGACCTGCAAAATTATCAAGATACTGGTCACATCGCTGGCACCTCAGAGTGCTGTGTTCTTTTAAATAAAAAGAGGAGAGCTAAACTTATAGTCTCTAAAATAAATGTTTCAGGGACAAATTGATTCCACATACTGTAATCAGTTGCTGTTTTCACCTACTTGCACATAGTATGCATCTTATTCACCAGCAAACATTACAACATTACAGACAAAAACTGGACTATTGAAAAAGAGGCCAGAATTTTTGCCTACTCAGCACAGTGAGATAACATGGAGGTCAATCTCATTATCCATGTTCTGTGCTGGGAACAGCCAGACTATTCCTCACACAGAGAAGCAACTGTATTATAAGAATTTTAGAGGAACCATTAATTTATTTATGATCTGGATTGTGTCAAGCTGTGTGTGTGTGTGTGTGTGTGTGTGTGCGTGCATGTGGCTGTTTGACACCACAGTGCTGCTGCCTTAATTCTTCAGGCCTGTGTACTACTGATGCATCTTTTCTTGATACTTTCAAGGCCTCAAAACACGACTATGGCCCAAGCAGAAAATAAACAAAAAATCCAAAGAGGAGGCACCTACGGTGGAAAAAACAGCCAAAACCTTTGCATCTGCTGTGTCCTGTGCCATCCCACTGCTGACTGAAGCAGAGAGGATGAGGCAGTCTCCGTTTGAGAGGGTCGTCTATGACATGGCCCACAATGAGAAGATCACCAATGACCTGATGCTCGGTCGACGGGTTGGCTTTTACGAGCTGCGTGGAGACATTGGGCAGGGCAACTTTTCTGTAGTCCGACTGGGTATCCATGCTTTGACAAAAGGTCAGTGGGTCATTTTGTTTACAGTGTGGTTTTATATCTACGACACACTTTCTACACAGTATTTGATGACCCGATCCCTTTATAAACACTAAACGTTTTTGTCAAACCTTTGAATAATGCTCAAACAATCCATCCATCCATCCATCCATCATCTGAACCCGCTTTGTCCTGCAGTGTAGGTTCACGGGGGGCTGGAGCATATCCAAGCTATCTACGGGTGAGAGGCCGGGTACACCCTGGACAGGTCACTGCAACAATCCACCGATTTAATTTAGTAAATCAGTAAAGTCTTTTAGTCTTCCTCTCACTTAACAGCAGTGGTATCCGGCTCCCTTATTTTTCTTGTGTTTAAGCCTCTTAAGTATGTCTGTGTCCTTATTTTAACCTCAACAGACCCTCTCTAAATCCAACACTGACAACTAAGCCTCCCCCTCTTTTTCTGTCTCAGAGAGAGTTGCTGTAAAAGTCATAGACAAGTCGCGCCTGGATAAGAAGAGCCAGAATTTGACCTCCTCTGAGATAAGCTGCATGGAGAAGCTGTGCCACCCAAACATAGTGCGTTTGTACGAGGTGATTGAAAGCAGCAGGAAGCTGCACCTGGTGATGGAGTATGGCAGCGGCGGAGACTTGTTCTCTCGAATCACCACCAGGGGGAAGCTGAACGATCTGGAAACAAAGCTGGTCTTTGCTCAAGTCCTCTCTGCTGTTAAACACATGGTAAGCATCAGCGAATCAGTCGGTGTTTCGTACCACCAAACGGCTTTGTCATTTATAGTGTAGCAGTTATCATTTTTAAATCTGTAATATAACCCAAATATACTCATACATTTTGCCTTTATTGTCATTGCATCAACCGGAGAAATGGCTGGAGCTTTGGAATGGCCACAGAGAGGGGAAAAAAACAACATAGAGGCTGCATTCGATTACAGTGAAAAATTTTCATGATACAAATTTTAGAATTATTTTAGGGCCTGAAGTAATATGAGGATATATATATACAGCAAAACAAAGTTATTAGCTTATAGAATAGTGTTGTTGTAGATGTGATTTAAATGTTGCACAGTCTACACAGTTGCAGGGTGAAATGATTTTTATATATGTGCACATTTCCATGGTCGAGAGGAGTCCTTTGTGTTATTTTTTTCTCATCAACTTCTGATCCAGTACATAAATATATGGATCACTGGAGAAACAGGGTGTGAGCTTAACATGGAAACAAATATGATATTCTAATGGGCCCTTCAGGGTCCATAATATAACAGAAATATGCAGCGACTGAGTTTGCTGACATTTATGGCTAGAGCATTGTTTTCTTCTTTCTTAAGGTTAATTTAAATAAAATCCTAAAAGTAAATTGACAAAAAAAAGTGAATTCTAAAATGAAATCCTTTTTGCTGTTTTTTTTTTCAGCATGACAACAACATCGTTCACAGAGACCTTAAGCCAGAGAACATCTTCTACACCACCAGCTACTGCATCAAGGTTGGAGATTTTGGCTTCAGCACAGAGAGCGGCCCTAAGGAGCTACTCACCAATTTCTGTGGCTCTCCACCTTATGCTGCACCTGAACTCTTTAGAGAAAAAGGTTACATTGGACGCTACACAGACATCTGGGCTTTAGGCATTCTCCTGTACTTTATGGTGACAGCGACTTTACCCTTTTTTGGGGACAATCTTGGGAGGCTGAAACGCTGCATCCTGCAGGGGGCTTACAGTATCCCCGCTTATGTGCCTGAACCGTGTCAGTTGGTCATTAAAGGCATGCTGCGACCTGTGCCCGTTGACCGCTCCTCCCTTGCACAGATCACAGACAGTTCTTGGTTGAAGGGGATCGAGTACCCTCGTCCATATGTGCTGCTGCCCCTGTCTCCGGCACACTTTGCCCAGACCAACCAGGCTCTGTGTGTGGAGGAGCAGGAGGTGAAGAATTTGCTGACGGAGCTCGGTGTTATGATGGTTCATTTTCAAAATAATCCCTGCTCAGACGGTAGGAGCCCACTGACGGGGACCTACCGAATCCTCCTCCACCGGGTCCAGAAGAGGAGGTCAGTGGAGGCTGTAGGTTATTCTTTGCTTCACCCTGAAGAGTACAGTGGTCCGGACCTGTGGTCTGCAGCAGCTGTGGACAAACACAATCCCTCTGCTGTGTGTACTGTACTATAATAAAACATTAACTGTACTCAACTACTTGAGTTGTGGCTACACAGGCACTTTATTCATCACATGCACATGTGCCCTGTTCCTTACTGATACTCATTCAGTCGCTTCAGTCTTCATTGATCGATGAGACGTTATGTGTGGACTGAAGTGGCAGAGACATGGGCGTTGAGGTCAGAGTAGGAGGGCTGTTCTCCCTACACTGTAAATCAATTATAGCTCACAGATTAGGGCATGTGTCGTAAGTAATTAGCTATGGCTATCTGTTCTGATTACATCACCAAAAGCAAGCTCATTGACGCAAAACATTCATCAATCACTGAAGGGTCAGCATCATCCTTCTTAGTCAGAACATAGATCTACTGAACTAATCCATAGTTGCTAATCCCAATAAGAGAGACACTGAGAACATGCTCCGTCTATGGGAACAATTCAGGAGGTGAACACATGTACAGAGATACAAAACAAAATTAGGACCACAAATACATTCTGAACCAGCATTTTAAAGGCCCAGCATGTGGGATTAGACACTGTCTAGAGCTGTTGTTGTTTGTGTTTGCTCATTATTTGGTAGAGACATGAAGGAGAAGAGTTTATCTACAGTCTCACAACACTTACCCTAGCGTAAATCAATTTTTTTTCCAATGAATTAGTCACTCATTATGAGTGGCACAGTTACGGCAGGCAGAGACCTGTCTCAGCTACCAAGGTATGTGAAGTGTAACAAGTAAGTTAGTGTTGTGTGTCCTTATGAGTGGGTGCATCTCAGCTATCTATATGTAGGAGTCTTAATAGCCATTTGTTGTAATGATGCACCTGAAGCAGCTGAATATGTCACGATTGACACAAAGCTGCAAAAACACACAGTCTCACAGCTGCAGATGATTATTTATTTATAGCCTATTGTGCAGATCATTATGCAGATTAGTCATTTTTTGTGTGCTTTAAACGCAACAACTGCTAAAAATGCCTTTATTGCATTCCATTTATGACTGACAGGAACCTCTGGAGCACATCTGTGCACACATTTTTAGCAAATTTTCTAAATATGTGTTAAGTATTGTATTCATGTTTGTGCATATTTTAATGCAATATGCTTTGTGGACAATGGACTGATCTTGACATCATTATGTGTGATTATGTTCACTTCAATTTTTTTTTTCAAACTTTTTTCCTTTGACCCTTTTTCCCTCTGGACGCTCATTTCTGGCTCTTCCCTTTCAGCAGGAGGTATGTTATTACAGCATGATATTACTGTTGTGTTCTGCTGCCTGAGTGAGTCCAGATCTGAACTGTTTACAGAGTGATTTCCGCTGGGATGTTGAACAATCCTGTGTTTACTCGTAAGCACCAAAGATCAATAAAACTCTGGAGAGAGTTGTTTTGGAACTGATTTTGGATTTGTTTCAAGCACTTTCGGTAAAAGAGCAGACGTTGCATTCAAATATAAAGCACTTGTTAATCTTGACTTCATCATCTGCTCAACTGTGATATCAAATTTATGAGGTTCTTTCTTCAGTTTCTCTTCACCTCTCACAGAAACCTTTTCCCTGATGGTACAAAATGAACTTTTTGCCTTTTACCGTCACTTGGCAATTTTGTTCCAACTCTTCAAGTGTGAACCGGCACCTGCTGTGTTTCTGATTTGTGATTGGCACAATGATAACATTTATATTTTGCAATAAACTCTCAGCCCGCACCCCTTTTCACACAGACAGGAATGTGCACAAATTGCATGGGCAGGAGCAAACACACACATTATCAAAGCCCAAACTAAAGCCAGGGAGGAGTCAGGACTTGCTGTTTATTTAAGAATCCTGCTCTTGCTCAATATCACTGGTGTGAAAAATTCACTTCCACCTCTGAAGTGATTCGACTGCAGATTAGTTCATGAAACTGATAAAGGCGGCAAATAATAACTCTCTCTATGACTTTCACTGAGGCAAATAACCAAAATGAATCATTCACCTTTGAGTGAAGGTGAGCATGACATATTAATCAGCTTCAGAAAACATAATAACGAGATAACAGCTCATTCTTCGAATCAACTAACATTTATTTCTTTATCTTTAATGTTATATATTGCAGATTAACTGTGCTCCTAACTTTGTCCTAACCTTTCACAAACCCTCTGGGATTATCACAAGGAGCCAAGATTTCAAGTGTATAAGCAGGCTAGCTATTTGTTTGTAGTAGCAATTGGCAGTAAAGCAGCAGCCTTGAGCTTTGGATGAATGACAAATCTGTACAGTTGACAAAAACAGGATTAAGGGTGGTTGTGAAATAGTGTTCAGAGATAGTGTTCAGTGCCTTATAAAGAATACTTCCTGTCAGGAATACAAAATGAGAGGGCACTTAAATTATTATTTAAGTAATGTAAGTAATCACTGTCAACATCTGAGTTGATATATTAGTTCATTACAATGTTTCTTTTGTACCATACGTCTAATTTTAACCGCAGTTAGCGGTCAGTAATTTACGAACAGATAAGCTCTGAGAGTCTGGACAATATTTTGGCAAATGTGGTGCAACATCTATGACAAATGAACACACGGAGTGTGAAGCTGCAGCTGATTTACCGTAATCAGTTCTTGGGACTTAAATGTGTCTCTCAGTTTGGAACCAGCATGAACCGAGCTGCTAACTTCAGTTCTTTATTTGTATTTATCAGTGCATGACCAGAAGCTGTCTTTGAACTGTTCGCAGTCAGTCGCTGGCTGATTGCTGCTGTAAGCCTGTGTGTGTGTAATGTTCCAAAGACTCACCGTCAGACTGGGGCGAGATGTAACACGTCTCTGTGATTAACTCCTGTGAATGTAGCTTCAGTTTTTATGCATTTTACTACAGTTTGATTTGTATTTCAAAGAATTAACAAGCACTTTCACTAACCGAGCCGGAGGCCGCGCCACCTTCAGGGATTCTGCAGCTTATTATGGAACATTAACTCCTTCTTCTCATAGACCAACAGCTGTGCCTCTTTGTGCTGTAAAAATTGGGTCAATTGTGGGTTTTTTTAGGTTTTGAGGGTTTTTTTATGGTCTGAATCATTGTTGGAGACATTTGCTTAATTCTCTTATTACCTCACCAATAAAATATGCACCCTAGCAGGTCTGAACCTACTCATACAACGGAAAGATCAGACAGCGACTGCCATCAACATCCTATTCTGATAATCAGCCTGCAAGACAAAACAACAGATCTATCATCAAAATCAAACGTGCTGTCAGAGTGCAGTGAGTGGAAATGAGGCACATCCTCTGAAGACACCCTCACAAATGTATGTCTACAAAAAAGCTGTAGCCATAACTGTAGCTCTTGGAGGTCTGGGCCCTCAGGGTGACTCGCAGCTCATTTAATACCTAGAAATCTGGGATTGACGTCAATCATTTAACAGCACCTGGACTGAGATGTGTCTTCAGGCGTCATCAGCAGGTTTAGGACATCATGGTAGTTTAGGTAAAGGAGCTTTGTTGTTATCCTGAAATCTCAGCCCACATTTCCTCTTTGTTTCTCAACTGTCAATAAAACAGCATTAAGAAAATCAATCCGACTGCGCACACTCTGTGTTTAGGATTTCTTCAGTAAAAAAAAAAAAAAAGAAAAGAAAAAAAACACATAAAACCTTTCATAAAATACCCATTTTTGGTCACATAGAACTGATTCTTCATGCGCTGTTTGTTTAAATTACTTCCAGCTGTGAGAAAATCTACTCTTCCCTTTCCCTGCGTTGCGTTGCGTCCATCGCTGCTGGTGTTCATGCTGATTTTGTTGTGTATACTTTCTATTATTATGGCTTTCACCATCTGAGAATGTGTCATTAATGCTGCTTGATTTAGGACACAATCAGAAATTCTGACCTTTTTACACAGTTTCAGTAAAAATAAAGCTTCACACAGATTTCTCAATGGTAATTTATAGCACCTACCGGGTCCTGCACTATTGCATCCTGTAGCTTAATCCTACCATCATCCTTCAATAATTAAACTTATTGAGCAGCCGTTATTTGTTTTTTATTATATTTACACATTACTTTTTGTGTTTAATCAAGATACAGCATGCAAATAATAATCTGTAGTCTGCATTGACTATTTTATATAAGAATTTAGGAAAAAAAAACAAACAAAAAAAAAACTGAGAAATTCAAATCAATGTTTTGTCCTTCCTCCTAATAATAAAAAACATCCTTACTTAATCATGTATTTGAGCCGCTTCCACACTGACACAGAATTTTATACTAAAAGAATTAAATGTTGGGAATCATTCTTCCATGTTTATGACTTGTAGGCTCATGCTATCACTTATCAGTAATGGCAGGAACTGCGAGGCAGTTTGAGGTGGTTAAATAAGAAAACAGCAGACCTGTGGCCCTGTGTGAGACCTCTGTTATTCTTTTTGATTTTCAGCCTATTCACAAGACTACATGAGCTGACTTTGCCCCTATTTGGATTAACCAGGTGTTGGACTGACAGCCGAAGGCATCGCACTGAGCTTCAACACTGCTCCCCTAAAAACACCACAGAAGATTCCTCTATCTTTATTAGTCAGAATAGATGGTGACACATCTTTAGGATCCTACTACTCATGATTGTAACACTGATAACAGCCTTTCAGTGGGCTGATAATATGTCATGTGGTCAATCAACAGCTCAGGATAGATAAAAACGAATGAATCAGAGATTACTGAAGTAAAGCTGGCCCTGCTTTCTTTCAGTCAGGAATTTAACATGTGCTCACCAGACCAGACCTGACTTAATCCAAGTGAACAGCTTTTATTTGTAACTATTACAGAAACCAGAGTTTTTGTTTGCATTGCTCTTTATTGGATATAAGAAAACACACAAGTTGATACAAAAATACGGGAATCTATTATGCATATATATATATATATATATGATGAACACATGTACAGAGATACAAAACAAAATTAGGACCACAAATACATTCTGAACCAGCATTTTAAAGGCCCAGCATGTGGGATTAGACACTGTCTAGAGCTGTTGTTGTTTGTGTTTGCTCATTATTTGGTAGAGACATGAAGGAGAAGAGTTTATCTACAGTCTCACAACACTTACCCTAGCGTAAATCAATTTTTTTTCCAATGAATTAGTCACTCATTATGAGTGGCACAGTTACGGCAGGCAGAGACCTGTCTCAGCTACCAAGGTATGTGAAGTGTAACAAGTAAGTTAGTGTTGTGTGTCCTTATGAGTGGGTGCATCTCAGCTATCTATATGTAGGAGTCTTAATAGCCATTTGTTGTAATGATGCACCTGAAGCAGCTGAATATGTCACGATTGACACAAAGCTGCAAAAACACACAGTCTCACAGCTGCAGATGATTATTTATTTATAGCCTATTGTGCAGATCATTATGCAGATTAGTCATTTTTTGTGTGCTTTAAACGCAACAACTGCTAAAAATGCCTTTATTGCATTCCATTTATGACTGACAGGAACCTCTGGAGCACATCTGTGCACACATTTTTAGCAAATTTTCTAAATATGTGTTAAGTATTGTATTCATGTTTGTGCATATTTTAATGCAATATGCTTTGTGGACAATGGACTGATCTTGACATCATTATGTGTGATTATGTTCACTTCAATTTTTTTTTTCAAACTTTTTTCCTTTGACCCTTTTTCCCTCTGGACGCTCATTTCTGGCTCTTCCCTTTCAGCAGGAGGTATGTTATTACAGCATGATATTACTGTTGTGTTCTGCTGCCTGAGTGAGTCCAGATCTGAACTGTTTACAGAGTGATTTCCGCTGGGATGTTGAACAATCCTGTGTTTACTCGTAAGCACCAAAGATCAATAAAACTCTGGAGAGAGACCTCTGTTATTCTTTTTGATTTTCAGCCTATTCACAAGACTACATGAGCTGACTTTGCCCCTATTTGGATTAACCAGGTGTTGGACTGACAGCCGAAGGCATCGCACTGAGCTTCAACACTGCTCCCCTAAAAACACCACAGAAGATTCCTCTATCTTTATTAGTCAGAATAGATGGTGACACATCTTTAGGATCCTACTACTCATGATTGTAACACTGATAACAGCCTTTCAGTGGGCTGATAATATGTCATGTGGTCAATCAACAGCTCAGGATAGATAAAAACGAATGAATCAGAGATTACTGAAGTAAAGCTGGCCCTGCTTTCTTTCAGTCAGGAATTTAACATGTGCTCACCAGACCAGACCTGACTTAATCCAAGTGAACAGCTTTTATTTGTAACTATTACAGAAACCAGAGTTTTTGTTTGCATTGCTCTTTATTGGATATAAGAAAACACACAAGTTGATACAAAAATACGGGAATCTATTATGCATATATATATATATATATATATATAAAATTCTCAGCTGAACCTGTCCATTTTCACATGTACAAATGTACTCACATTTCAAAGCTGCCTAAGAGTGGCTCATTGCTAGCAGGCACTACACATCACACAGGTGGCTCATATTCCATAGATGAAGTGTGCTATACTGGCTACAATATTGGTGATATAGTTTGTGTTATAAAGACTTTGCATACACAATTTACATTCTCTGTCTGACACAGGAAATACCCGATCTACTCAAACATAATCCAGCTAGTTAAAGATGATATATGTGGTCTGACAGGCAGGTGAAAGGGCCGCCCTCCTCTGCTGTTATTCCTCTTTAAGTGGTCTACAAAGACAGAATGGTTTAGGATTAAGCATCAACACTATCACACAGATTACTTAGAGTGGGTCAGAGTGAAAATCTTTACCTAACTCTGTGCCTTCATGTCCAATCTGTCCATCTCCTTTTGGACCCATTCAATTGTTGGATTGGCGCAGACAGTCCGTTGTTTACCATGCTTCTTCTTCATCAGAAACCTAAACACATGAGCAACATTACTAAATGTTTTACGAGCTTTCAAAGGTGTGGATCAGACACAATGATGTTGTTTCTTTTTCCATGCATCTTTGCCAGAATTGGAGAGTTTGGTAGAGTGTTTTAACAATGCAGAAAAACAAGGTACCTCACTAAGTTATTCAAACATTTGTTACTCACACAACAGCTTTGATGTTGCACGCTCCATCTGTTTCCTGCATCCTGTAACCCACAATGTTTTTCTTTGCTTTGTCTGAAAATGTTCTAACGTAGCCGAGGCAGCAGTTCTCATACGAGCCTGCAGAGAGACAGACAGAAAGGTGTGAAGAGTTAGAAGGAGAGATAAACCACATCACTGGAACACATCACTGCTGGAGAGATTTAAGGCAAGAGTCTTGTTTTGTGCGGCTAAAAAATTATCTACACTCACTTCTGTTTCTGCATTTTAGGACACGTAACTTGATATATATAAGAAAAACATGATGTTAACAAAAAAGAAAAAATACCTTCTTGGCATTTTTTTTTAGTAAAGCTGTAAAGCTCCAGAGCTAAGCCAGCATTGTTCTGTGCGGCATTCTGGGAATTCTGGGAAAAATCAAAACGCATATGATTTCACTCAATCTTTCATTTTCTCTGTCTTTGAGTGACACACACATTCCTAATGAGGTACATGTGTGAAAACACATTTATTTTCAGATGTGCACAGTAACCCATTTAATACCTTTTTTAAAACTATTTGTTTTGACCCCTTATATTGAGAAAAAAAAACAGAATTCTGTTTTAATACATCAAACCACAGGCACATGCTGCTGATATCCACTTCCACAGGTGACTGTGTGTCTTACTGGGCTTCACTACGTCCTCACCACCACCACCGTCATCTTTGAGTCTATTTTTTGTAAAATAGTTCGTCAAACAATGTTGTCTTATGATACAATTACTAAAGGTGCATCTCCTGCTGGACTGAGCTTGTTTAATTTGGGATTATATTTCAATAATGTACTGTCAGCTGCGTTATTGGTGTTCTAAAACACAAACACATTGGCTTAGTTTTGCTCAAAGATAAATGTTCACAAGTATGAGCCACTTCAAGTTAATTAGATTAGTGTGTTCTTTGTAAGTCTGTCACCACATCATCACTTGACTGTGCTTTATAAAGGCAGCCTGTCACAGATTGCACTTGGCTCCACATGTTGTGGTGAATGGCTTTCAGCAGAATAATAAAGCGGGAGTTTTCTCACAAAACATAAGGCAGCTGCAGACACAGCTCATCTAAATTAATTTAAAAGGAGGATGTGAATATTCTCAAAATACACAGCACTGGTCTAATGTAACACGCAGACAAACAGGCTGTAAATTAAAATGCTGCGGCTCTGATCTGAGAAGGATCCAGTGTGTCCCACTCACCTTGTGCCAGACTCAGGTACATGCAGGTGAAAATCAGAAGGAAAGCGATGGCGTGAAACTTCATGGCTGCTGCTGTTCCTCTTGCTGTGTTGCTCGCTTCACAGAGACAAACAGAGTGAATGAACACGGAGCAAATAAAACTGATTTAGAAGCAGATTCTACCTCCCCCTTTTGGTTTGTAAATGTTTGACATTATGTTTTTATTTCAGCTCTTGTGAAAGAGAAAGGTCAAGTCTTTGACCCTGATTAGAAATGTCTGAATTAGTCTGGTTTCAGTCCGGTTTCCAGCTGTGTGCAGCTGTTTCTTCTCAAGCAGTGTTGAGCCGTTTTACAAAAAACATGCAAGTTTATGATAAATGACGACTGGACTCCTTTTTTTTGTCCTTGTAGTCAATACTTAGAGGATGTTTGCAAAACCAGGGTCACAAAAACGTGAAAAATAACAGGAGGGGGGTGTTTTATAAGCATGCAAACAAACAAAACTAAAACATACCTGTTCACATTCAGTGTTTCAGATGTTGGAAGGGGGATAAAGCCAGTCTTCAATGAAGCTCCTCGTGGTGGCTCTGTGCTCTTATTCGCCTGTGAAATATCCCTCCCATCACTCTCTCCTTCACCACACCTCCTCATTTAACTTTTAAGTTGTTCCTGGAGCTCAGCAGAGGTGCAATTTGATCCCTGACTCCCACAGGGCTTTTTTTCTTCACACAAAGTGACTGATGATGATTGACAACATGCAACAGCCCCCCCATCAACACACACTCACACACAGGCGTCAGTGTATGACACTGATGCAACAAATGTGTTGAGTTCACCTCGTTCTGCCAAAATATCAAACAG
Source organism: Parambassis ranga (assembly GCF_900634625.1). Taxonomy (NCBI): domain Eukaryota; kingdom Metazoa; phylum Chordata; class Actinopteri; family Ambassidae; genus Parambassis; species Parambassis ranga. The sequence continues at coordinate 11,679,177 of NC_041025.1, forward strand.
GCACTGTATGTTAAACTTGGCTCATATCCCATGTACAGCAGTGCTTCTGGAGGCACGTCCTTTTTTAGTGGTGCCACAGCGGTTGTAAACACGGCGCTATATGGGAACACCAGACCTCCTCAGGAAGGAATGTGCAGTCATATTCTTATCCTGCCATCCTGGTCCTGCTCATCCTGCCACATGAAAAACTGTGGAAAAACGCTGGACCTGAGAGCGATGTCTTCACAAAAAGAGTGAAATAATGTCATGGTACTAAAGCCATCCAGATGTGAGACCCCTTCCAAACTTCTGTATCGTGTGTCTTGTGTTGGTTTTCCTTATCAGCGCCCCTTGCAGCTGCAATCATTTACAGCTCATGCCTGCCCTGTTTCCAACTGTATTGTATCATGATACTTTACAGTCCATTTAGGGCTTTTTCCAGACACTTTGCACTGTTATCCATGTGTTTGTACATGTGGAAAATTGTAATTTTTTGTACAGAAGAGAAGAGAAGAGAAGAGAAGAGAAGAGAAGAGAAGAGAAGAGAAGAGAAGAGAAGAGAAGAGAAGAGAAGAGAAGAGAAGAGAAGAGAAGAGAAGAGAAGAGAAGAGAAGAGAAGAGAAGAGAAGAGAAGAGAAGAGAAGAGAAGAGAAGGAGGTTTTTGTGGTTGTACGATCCATGAGAACTCATAGCAGAAGACAAACAATATTTAAGAAAAAACAGATGACTGATGACTCTTCTCTTTTCCCAGATATGTTGTGAACCCCCTCAGTGAGTTTGTGTTGTCATGTTTTGCTGCTCTTAAAAATAACTGCTTTGTACTCAACATGTATCATGTCTGACCGGTGATAAAAGGTGAAAATGAGCACTTGAACCTCCTTACCACTACAGGGTCGGAGTCCAGTGGGAAATATTTTGTTACATTTTTATTGGACTCAGAGTCTAAACACCCCCCAGTGGATAAAACATCCACATTCCTGGGGATCGGATTGTACACAGTTTACAACAGCACAAGTGTTTGTAGTGTATTATGATATGTTGATGTGTTCTGAGGAATGGGCCACAGCTTTATAGTTTACATCAGGTTGATGGCCGTCTCCGATCACGTAAAAGCACCTCTGTTCAAGCGACCAGATGTTGCCTGGACCAGACACACCGTTATAAATCGAGTGTGTAAATATCAGACATATCACAGCATGGTCTAGGTATAAAATACTGAGACTTGTCTTGCAAGTGTGATTGTGCAACAGCTCCTTCCACCACCCTGTGTTGCTGTAAAAGCTTTCACTTTCCAACAGACCTAAAAACAACTCCAGGGACTTCCTGGCATTAGAGAAGGACATGACTGAGGTCAAGAGCTGATGTCTCATGAAAATCTTCAGTCAGTGTCAGATGAAGCTGAGGTCAAAGGTCTGACCAGGCGAATTCTTTCACCAAAAACGGGAAATATTTACTGCTCTGGCTCCATTTTGTCCTCAGGGGGGGTTTGTCACTGGGAAACAAAAAAGGGTCTTTCTCACACCACACACTCATACATGTATGTGTAATAAATGGAGGTTGTTTCCAAATTTTCTTTATCTTAAGTATGAAGTTTGAAAGTGAATAAAATGTGTCCAAATCAGGCCGGAACCGGTTCAACACTGATTCTTAAAAGATTAAGATGATCAATTTCGGACTGATAAAGCTGCGTGGAGGAGCAGCAAAATGTCTTCAAGAAACCCAGGTGCCTGAACACAACATACCAATAATTTCTTTCATCTGTAGTTTAAAACTGTTTAAAGGCCTTAAAACAACTACAACACCTCCAGAACAGCAACACAAACAAATGATTCGATTTGAAGTGCATAAGAACAGCCTTTCCCTTTGTCAAATTATGATATGATATGATATCATTATAGTATTATGGGGTTATTAGATCCATAAATTCATGTTAGCTGGGTATTCTGAGGATAATTATTACAATTATTGAAGCTAGTGGGTAATTTTATTTAATGTATCTCTGTACATTAAAATTGAAAAGTGTTTTTTTTGTTGCCAAGAAAAGAGATTTTTTTTGTCTCATCTTGTTCACTGATCACCTCAACTGAATGCTTAGAAATTCTGTGAGATTAACATTTTGATAGTTGAATGGCTGAAATCGGTCAATGTATGCTGAAGATACGCTGCGCAAAAAAAACGGAAGAATACAAAAGAAGAAGAAAGAGGGTGAAGAACAATAGTTTGATTGTCTAGCAACGGCAATCAAACTGATAAAAAACATTTTTTTTTCAGTCAAGACATCATCATAACAATCATTCACGGTGTTACATGCAATAATATTGTAACACAATATTAAGTGATCCCAAATACTCTAACTTTACATTGAAAAGTACTGAAATACTGGTGCATTGTCAAAGTGAATAACACCACACCGCCATCTTCTGGCTAAACTGCAAACTGCACATGATCAGACTCCGTTCCAGTGATCCGGTTCCAGGATGCAGGTTGTTATCGCTCCGTGTTATCGCTCCGTGTTATCCTGACCAGCTTTTACCGAGCAGACACCGACCACTCCGTGTGGGCGTGACCGACCGGCTTACCTCAATAACAGCCACTAAGCAACAACCGACCCAGCAAGTCAATCAACAGTGAGTGCAAGTCATCCTGACTACATCATTTTAACAGCACGGGGGCTGGTCCTGTAGCCTGCTAGCACACCGGCAGTCCCTACAACCTGACAGACACTGAGGCAGCTCTGCTGGTGCTGCTGGCTGACGCAGCGAACACTGTTAAGCAACTTGTTAGCCTAGCTGCTGGAAACCACATGGACCCTCAAAACACCAACAGGAGCACGGAGGCGAAGCTGCTGCTCAACCACGCCAAGACCCTCCGCCTGCACACCGGGAATTTGGTGAACAGAAGCCGCCTGAAGAAGAAGTGTCCGTGCTCTCCCAGCGAGGAGGTGAGGAGACGGGAAACTGTCTAAGTGAAGGAGCTGGTGGCTTTTGTAACGTAGCACCATGTTAGCTTAGCCCTCACGTTATGCTGCCTGGCTAAATATTTAACAAGCTATGACACCAGTGTGAGCTAACTGATTATAAGGCCTGTGAAAGAGAACAATCAACACAAATGAGAGGGCAAAGCTTTGAATCCTATAATGTTCCTGTTTGTATTCAAAGAGCGAGTCTAGGCAATAACCAGTGTCGTCCATTCAGCAGTTTAATGGTAGATAGATACTTTATGAAAGTGATGAACTTCCCCTGCCAGAGGTGAATAGTTTACAGACAGTACACGGCGCTGAATGACTGATTTGTGGTCTGTTGAGACGCATGTAGCGTGTGTGGTCTGCACCACCTGCAGCGAGCTTCTCTAGTGACCCAAAAAGTGGCCTAAAATGTGATGTAATCTATCAACATGGCAGCCATGTGTTTAGTTATGCTGCAATTGATTAAGCTAACAATACATCTTCCATGTTTTTGTGTGCTCAACCCTCTAAAACCCAAAGATACTCGGTTCACAGTGATATTAAAGAGAGAAAATCAGGAAATCCTCCTATTTAACAAACTAGTTTTGGCTGTTTTATGTTTTGTTTTTGTTTATAAAATGACTCCCAGCTGGACAGCTCAGAGAGGAAACCTCTGATCAAAGGCCAAGTCGCTTTAGGACATCTGCAACATGCACATGATCTTTGCCAAGTTTATTAGTTTTTGTGATGAAGGGTAGAAATTGACTTTATTTTTTTTTTAATCTTAAAAAATAACAATCATTTTGTTTGTTGTTTGTGTACATGAATAGCTGACAGGAAGTAGTTGACAAACCTTCCTCCTGTAGTGCTTACTCGCACATTTTCTGTTTCACAAGTCTTCCTGTGTTTGTCTCATGCGTGTTTTCTGCATGTGTTTGTCAATATTATGTCCAACTTTACAATCAGACTTATCTGATATGACATCAGTACATCAGCAGAGCTCAAAGTTGTAAACAGAATGCTCCACCTCCACCTGATTCAACCACCTAGGTTTTATTCCACTAATCACTTTTTGTCTGTTCTGTGTCTCATATCTACATGATTTGGTTGGTGAGAGATGTAAAACAAACCAAACCATACACACACTTCTTTAACAAATGATGCCGCTCTCCTCTGACTTTGTCTGCTTGTTATTTCAGCTTCGAGACTGCATTCAAGCCACACTGAGTGATTGGTTTTCCACCACAAATCTGTCTTCCAAGGTAAGGGGGGACTTTTTTTAAATAAAAGAACGGTTATCGCGTGATAATTGTGCCGTCGGTCAGCTGGACCCCAGTGCCTGGGAATGTAAAATAACTGTAGTGTTAAACATCAAAGGGAGCTGTGCTGAAAAGAAGCTGTCATGATGAATGTTCATGCAGTGCTGCCTGCCAAAGGCGCCATTCCAAACGTGCATCTGTCTGTTAGTTTGGGGTTTGGCTAGGCAGGTGGGGGGGGGGGGGTGGATGGGGTTCAAAATAATATGTCAAGCAGGTTTTTTTGTTTCTTCACATTAAGTGTATTATGAGTGGTACTCACTGGATACCATATTTTTGTCAAACTGATGTGTTTGATTTCTATAACACATGCATACGGATTAAAATAGGCCGCAGAACAAACAGCCCTGAACCCACCCACCATTCTGCTGATCACACTTGTGCTCTGGCTGTTTTGCTAGGCTCAGCTAATCTGCCTCACCATGCTCACCACACTCAAATGGGGGAGGTTTGAAAAAAAAAGAAAGTGACATGCTTAAAATGCTTGAAATGCTCATGAGGTGCATCTGCTGCATGGAAATGTTAAGAATGTGTAGGTTGTAAAGGCCTCTGACTTCACTGCAAAATTATAATGAATAGGGTGGAGTGTCGCAGCTTGTATATAAGTTACACTGTCTTTTCACGTATGTAACACACCTGCATCTGAATGACATACGACATGAGCTGAACATGAAGTTGAAATCGGCAATGTTACATTTGTCACATGCAAATAATTACAGTCTCTGATGGGAGTGCTGCTCTTGTCATGCAGGATCTTCCTCACACACTGGACTGCTCCATTCATGAGGCCACAGATGCTATCACACCAGAGGAGAGGGAGGAAGTGAAGGTTTCAGGTGAGTTTATTTCATCTGTAAATTACCACAAAAGCAGACGTTGTGATCAATGTTATTCTTATGAAGTCAACAGTTTTTTTTTTATGTGTGACCTATTATCTCCCTCGCTTTCACTTTTGAACTCACTCAGCGGGGTTGATCAGGTCCCAAAAAGACTGCAGACTTTATTTAAAATCATTTTTTCATTACATTACCTATTAGATAGATACATAGATAGATAGATGCTGTAGATGGATACTTTATTGATCCATGAAGGGATCTGGCTTTAAACCAACTAGACTCTTGCCCATTAACTACAGTACTGGAGGGAAAACATGTGTAATTGCTTGTTTTCACAGCCAAGCTGTTCCTGTGTGAGTCGGGCCAGTCCTCCATTAAAGATGCAGTGGAGATGGGTGAGCTTTAATTCTGTTTGTTGTGTCTTTAAAAATAAACGTTTACAGTCCCAACATTCTTTTGTAATACGACCTTGTTCTCCTCTCCTCCTCAGCCTGTCAGACGCTGGCTGTGTCCCAGCTTGACTCTGTTATCATAGCGCCACCTGGGCCTCTGGAGGGTGACAGCCAAAGTTTGGCTCATCTTCAGCCAGCATGGGAGGAGCTGGAGGCTCTGGTTAGGAGCCAGCGGATTGCCGCCATTGGCACCTCTGACTTGGACAAAGACATGCTGGAGCAGCTCTTTAACTGGGCTCAGGTCAGCAGGATTTTTATTTGTGTACAGTATGTGGGCGTTAATATGTAGATTTAGATGCAATATGAGTTTTGAGCAGTGCGCCATCGATAGACCTGACTGTGAACTCTCTCTTTAGGTGAAGCCCAGCAGTAACCAGGTCAACTTGGCCTCCTGCTGTGTGATGCCTCCTGACCTGACAGCCTTCGCTAAAGAGTTTGATATCCAGCTGCTCACACACAATGATCCTAAAGGTGAAAGTCAGTTTCTTGTATTCATGTCAGATGGGTTTATTGTGCCCTGAATGGCCAACACGGAACTTTTGTTCTGTGTAGAAAAAGACTGATTGCTCTTTTTTATACTAGGAGCACTTAAAAAAAATAGCTCCTGATAAATTCACTGTGTGCTTCATTTATTCAAATCTACAGTGCTCATTTTTTTTACCCAGTAGACACATTTTTTTATTGTAATACTTTAAGAATGTTTGGTCTGCATTTCACAGATGTATGTGAATGTTTCTTGATTTTCAAACTTGGCTTCATTTCACTAATTTTTTCCCCCCTTAGAACTGATGTCAGCATCCACATTCCAGGAGGCGGTCCAGGAGGGAGTCCAGGACCTGAACATCACTGACTGGAGACTGGAATGGGTCCTACGGTACTCTGTAATTGTAAAGAGCAGGGGAATCATCAAGTCAAAGGGCTACCTTGTCAGTGCGAGGAAGGCGAGCCCCTAGCACATACATTTAAAAAAAAAAAAAAAAAAAAAAAAAAAAGGAAAGAAAGAAAGCGACACAGGGATGAAGCCATTTTCCTCCATTTTCACTCACATACACACGTCTCTGAATAATGGATGCTGCCGATCACCACACGTCTTCAGAGTTCACTGTGAGGTTCACAGATGGTCGGCCTCACGCTGACCAGTGCATTTGACAGATCAGCCATTTATCAACACAGTAGAGGCTGCCTGCTGTAATGATGGAAGATGGTGGCTGCTAAACGTTGGTCCAAGGTGAAGGTTCCTTACCCATGTTCTCATATCAAGTGCCTCTCACCTAAATCTCCTTCTGCTCTCATACCTGCGTTGTCTCTGCTGTGTCTGTGTAAATCAAGCTTTAAACTCATCAGTCTGATGGAAATGTTTGACTACAGCAAGAGGAAAAAAAAATCGAAATGCTTTGTTTTAGTAGAGAATAATTCCACAATTGAAAGAACAGACAGATCTAATATGAAATAATTTAGATCTAACACCATTTACATTCCTTGATTGACAAAAATGATGCACTTATCCAACCCAAATATATTTCTTATCTTTATTACAAACGTATTTTAACAGGCTAAATGAGAGCTGTGTGTGTACAAATACCTATTTTATCATGTTTTTCTTTTTCTAACCATTTGCTGTTTTTGCATTGAAATCTTCATCCCCCTACATGCACATGAGATTAATGGAGGGATAGTACAGCAATATTTTAAGATTGACATAACTCACTAGCTGATGTCCTTTGTGTTATTACAACCCTGAAAAGAAAAGACTGTCAGCTGTGACAAAGGAGGTTTTATTTATGAATCAAGGCTTTTTTTTCCAGTGAATACTCAAGTTCTCTGTTGTACTGTAATCATATTTAATACTGTCATATATCTGTACGTCACCAATTGGCTTTATTAAAATGATGAAACGTTTATTTTTGTCATGTTTTTGTATGTAATAATGGAATTAAGAGATTTTGGTGTTTCAGTGGGATGAGATAGATCACTGAAAGCAGGTAGATGGGTGTGTCTTACTGAGGTGTCATGGGTGTCAAAGGGAGGCTGTTACAATCCACATAGCTGTGGAGTAAAGTTCAGTATCCCTCAGGCCTCATGCTGCTGGCTGTCTGACTGCTCTTGTTGCCATCATTTGTGGTATTTGTAGTTTCTTGTGTGATGATACTAAGTAATAACAATCTTATTTTCGCACAGTCTCTTTATTAACATTTAGTCTGTATGATCATTGATACACAGAGCAATCATACTATAATCTGCAATCCTCCGTTCGGCCTGCGCCGTATTTCCGTTCATCGACTAGTCGAGTCTGGCCGTGAAGCCGGAAGTGATAGAACAAGATGGTGGCCACCAGGAGAGGAGTACGCGTGAGCTACACAGCTAAAACAAACCCGGAGCAGGCCGCTGATGTCCAGGTGCGTGTGGAAGAGAGATGATATTTAAACCCGTGAATGTTTAGTGGTCATTTTGAGATTTAATCCAAAGCCTGGCGCGTGTCATTTAGCTGATGTGTGCGTCTGATCAAACTTCACGTGGACGGATAGCCGCACGCGTCATACAGTTTGTAAACGTGTCGACGTAGTGATAAACATCCAAACATTTTGAATAGATCGGCAAGATCATATGTGTGTCGGTCTACTGTTGGCTCTGTCGCAAAAATCTCACTTTAAGTCACATTTGTATTTGAACTCATCTTTTAGTCGCTGTATGAAACGTACAAACCTTATAAACTCACGTTACAGAGACACATGGGATGGTCCTTTATTGTCACCATTGTTTATTTTAAGTCGTCACCAGTTTACTGAAAACATTTACCCAAAAATGCATTCCTGTGAGTAAACAGCGTGCACATGTTTACTTTATAAATTAAACAGTGTTATCGTCAAAACCGAATGTGTGATGAAACAATAAAATAAAGAACAGTCTCTTCTTGCTGAGGTCACATCCTTAGCAAGCCAGTAGCAGATAATAGTTCCTTACGGGATGCTGATCAGCATCTTTGTGGTTCAGAATCTCTTGTGAACATAATTCCAGCTGCTACAAGAAAAGAAGAATACAGTAAAACACAAGCGTCATCTTTTTAGTTCTATCCTGCTGCAACCCTGTGATTATCTGTGTTTTTCTTCTTTTTTTACACAGGCAACTCCTTCCACCAGTCAGAGAAGCAGGAGACATGCTAAACATGAAGACAGCCCCACCCACCATGTCCTGGTGGAGTCCTGCAGCCACCTTGAGAAAAGTGCAGGACCCCTTGAGGTCTCCCCCAGCTCCACAAAGAAAAGATGCACCAGAGCTTCCAGACTCCACAGTCCTGAGCAGCCGTGCACACCTGTGGGCTCCATTCGTGAAGGAGACGCATCAGACGCGGAGTCCTGCTGCTCTGCAGTGTCTGACCTTGAACTAGTGCTGACACGCAACAGGAGGAGGAGACAGCCACGCACAGTAAATTGTGAAGATGAGGAAATATCTGAGGTAGAATCGTGCTCTTCTGCAGTGTCAGCCTCAAAACGTGGCCAGAGCAATCGCCGGAGCACAAGGAGAAAGGCAGTTCTTGATGCAGTTCAGGGTGAGACAGAAGATGTTAGACAAGACGAGGTGCTTGAGACCTCCAGCTCCATGGTGTCCCAGCGAGTGACCAGAAGCCAGAGGAAATCTGCTCGCACCAGATCATCTGCCAAACAACTGACCGAGGACTCTGAGCTCTCTGATGCTGACAGCTGCATTTCCAGCGTTTCTGGAACTAATGCTCCTACATCCACCAGCCGCAGAGCTACAAGGTCCAGAAAACGCCTTAGCCCCGTCCCTATGGACAAGATGTCTGAAGGCTCTGAGTCTCCTATCCTGACAGGCCGGCGGACAAGGGCCGCAAGAGGGAAAGCACCAGCAGCTGCTGCGTACGTCAGTGAGCCCCCATCTTGTGACTCTGAAGGGTTTGAATCTGGGCCCAGTTACAGTGTGGCCACTCGGAAAATGGGAAAGTCTGCAGTAGATTCAGGCTCTGAAGTAGGAGAAGTGCATTCCCCTGTGGGTAGTCCCTGCTCCACACGAAGCAGAGGGACTCCCTGCAGCAGCCGCACAGGCTCAGGGAGCAGCAGTCGCAGAGCTATGGCCACCAGGAGCTCCTTCAAGGACTTTAGTGGTGTTAAAGAACCAGCTTTGGAGGACAGTTCATTGAACAACTCTATGTTAGAAAGCACAGTGATCGCCGAGGACGCAGACTGCACCCTGTTGGAAGAAGATAAGAGCCAAACCGTTTCAGAGCAAGATTTAAATCTCACATCCAGTCAAACAGACAGACAAGAAGATGAAAAGGAGGTCATTAAAATCCCAGAAGATTTAGTATCAGGAGCAGCCGTTACTGAGTCTGCAGTGATCACCAAAGACCAGCAGGAGGAGCCATCTGCTGAAAACAACGCTGAGGACTCCTCACAAATGGAAATGATGCAGGAAACTGTTCCACCACCAGAGCCTGTGACGATATCTGAGAGGGCACCTGAAGCCACAGCAGAGGATGGAGAGAAACCTGATGTAGCTGATGTGGACATCCAAGCAGAGAAGCCTGTGGATGAGATTGCTGCTGTAGAAACAGGGCCTTGTGTTGAAGAGAAAATGGAAGTCGGCATGTTAGATGCAGACAGTCCACAGGTGGTTGACTCCAGTGAGGTCCAAGGTGAGTCCATTCAGGTGACATCAAGGCCAGATCACATGATCAGAGTAGAGTCTGACTCTGAGCAGCAACCTAAGGACATTATCATTCAGAACACAAAAGCGATCAGCCTGCTGGACAGCACCGACGATGAAGATGAATACAATGAATTGGAGGAGAAGGAAGGTTCTGAGGAAGAGGGGGAAGAGGAGGACTTGGGGTACAGGGAGACGAGAGGAGAACCTTCCACCAAGTCAGAGGCAGCATCTGAATCAGTTGAAGGACTGTTCATGATCGACACACGGCCCGGACAGGATGCTGATGACCTTTACTACAAAGACAGAGGGGAGGAAGAGGCAGCTACGACAAAAGACACTGAGCAAGAGGAGGATGAGGAGTTTGTCGATGAGGAGGTGGATGATGATGATGAAGACGATGACGCACGCGCCCTGTTTTCAAGTAGAGATCCTCATTTGTAAGTATTGTAGATGGCGATAAATATTTTTTCTGCAACATATTAACATACAGCTTAAACGGCCTGCACAGAGAAGGAAACTGCACTCACAGCACCTCTATTAATGCATTTTAACATAGTGAGTACCTGAAGTACCTGCTGGTTGCCTGGAAACCTCATAGCAACTTGTTGCATAGACATGAAACAACCTAGATCTGATGTTAGCTGGAGACCTGTAGAGGTGCTTATATGCAGATGTTTTGTTGAGTTTGGAGATATTTTGTGTGGTTGCTGGTCCCATTTTTTGACTGTGACATGTCAGGAAAACCTTGATATCCCGAGTTTGTAAATATCTAAATATTGTCCTTAAACAGCAGGGCGGTGTGTGTCAGACTGATTATACATAAGCTGCGTTCATTATAATGGGCACATCCTTTAAAAAAACTTTAGTAAGTGCATAGAGGGCACACTCTTCAGACATATTTTGTTATGACAGAGCAGAGGTGAGCAATGAGACATGACTGCAGCTCCTGAGGAATTTTGTGTCTATTTATTTCAGGAAAGAGTTGTCCAGCCGTATTGACCCCGGCATCAGAATGAAGGAGCTTGGGGGTTTATACATCAGTTTTGATGGCAGCAAATCAAAACCCGTCTCCAGTTCACTGCAGAAACTAAAGGAAAAGAAGATCCAAGATGAGGTAAATAAGTGATTGATTTTTCCTTTGTGAAGGTGATGTGTGGTGCAGAATGAATAATGAACTTCAAAGTTATGCAAGGACGAGTAAATCCAATAACACCCGGGATGGTGTTATTCATGGTTTCCCTCCACATCTTTCTGACTTTGACCTTTTATCTCTGAGAAGTGGAAGTGTTCAAAGTTTGCAGCTTTTCAGCGCTGAAATTTTGTTGTTGTTATCCGCAGGTGATGAAGAAGAGTGTGATCGGACCAGACTTTGAAAAGAAGGATTCTGTGCCTCCATACAGTGAATCCAAACAAGCCTTAAAGCTGAAACACAGGGTAGGTTCGACAAAGTCATACTTTGCATTGTAGACCACCTGGGCTGCTGTTCTACTGAAATTATATGGATTTATTCAGCATCTCTCTGCTGTGATGACAGTCTTGATGTGAAAATGTCATCCTTTTTCTGTACTCATTGAAGTCCTCATTTTTCTCAGTCTGAGAGAGAGAAAACAACAGGAGATGGTTGGTTTAATATGAAGGCCCCAGAAATGACTCAGGAACTGAAAGGAGACCTCCAAGTCCTGAAAATGAGAAGCTCGCTGGATCCCAAGAGGTTCTACAAGAAGAATGACAGAGACGGCTTTCCCAAATACTTTCAGGTCAGTGACATATTCGACTCTGTAAGCAAAAATATCTCCCAATCAATAAGATGAGTTTGTAAAATGTTGTCTTTTTTTGAAGAATAAATATCTAGGCAAAAAAAACTGCTGGAAACCAGATCATGTGAGAATTTTCACTCAGCTTATTTTCATATATGGGGGCAAGGAAGTAAATACAGCCAGAAACTTTGGTTCAGGACTCGTGCATATGTTCCACAGAGCAACATACAGAGTTGGCCTGTGCTCAGAACCTTTTTAAATCATCGGGGTAGAATGTTGAATGCACATTGAAGAAACGTCTTGAGTAGTAGTACTTCTGGTTCATTTTTAGAGACGTTAAGCTGAGTTTCTTAGTTTCTGCCAGGCACAAAGGAGTTCAATCTCAGTGTCAGTTTAAACAGCATATGCTGCAGGTGTGACAGTCTGCAGTACTCGCTGACATTGTGATTTTAGATTTTTATTATTTATCTGTTAATCTGCATGTGAGTGAACTGCTTTTGATGTGTGTTACAGGTTGGCACTGTGGTGGACACTGCAGCCGACTTCTATCATTCCCGTGTTCCCAAGAAGGAGAGGAAGAGGACCATGGTGGAGGAGCTGCTGGCTGATGCTGAGTTCAGACAGTAAGTTGAACAATCAAACCCTGTTATTGTGTATTGTAACAGATTCTGAATCCTGTCAGCTTGCATTTGTAGTGAAAACAGTCAGAAGGATAGATTTATTTATTTACATTGACTGAAAAATGTAGTCACATTTATGTATTTTTTTATTGCTCATGGATACAATTATTTTTTTCTCTCTAGCGACAACAAAAAGAGGTACCAGACAATAATGACAGACAAAGCAGCACAGAGAGCCGGCAAGAGGAACAAGAAGAAGAATAAATTCCATAAGAAGTGACTCTGAAGATGTTGAACACTGACAACTGACTTTCCATAAATACTAATTGTTTGACAGGAGTCTGGAGCATATTCATACTGTGGATATCAAACAGAGTTACAGTTAAATGTAACTAAATCCTGCTCATGTAAGGCTCTTCAGCTGTGAAGTCAGAGTTTACACCAGCTCAGGTCTTAACGTGTAAAGCTTTCAGTAAATCTTATGTACATGCTTACAACTGCAACAGTGTTAACTTTGAATGGACATGCAGTTTAGCTTCTGGAGCTGCACAGTAATCAATGTATAATACATGGCAACCAATAAAAAATATTTTGACTCTTGCTGTTAAAAAAAACATTATGCTTTTTACAAAATAGGACACATTAGAAATATAATAAAAAAGTGGCTTGAGTAATTTTAAATTAAAGTTACACATTTTTACAATATTCAGTGGCAAAAACGTGATGTCAAACACACCTATGGTATGTTTCATTATTTAATGCACTTTAATATTTTTTCTTTAAACAGAAAAAGAATTAAACTGCTTTACTTGTGTCATTTAAGGCTGATTTAGGAAGCAAAAAGTCTTGCAGGTTTGACAAACTGGCGCAGTTCAACTCAACATTTCTGCTTTACACTGGTTCATAACAGATTAAAACAAGACTTCTTCACTTTTCAGTATGTTCAGTTTGTTGGTATAGTATTTTGACCTTGCTCACACACACACATCATTACATCAGATTTAAATACTCTCTAAAGTTAGTGGTAAATTTCTTTTCTTTTTTGAAAAAAGTAATAGAGCGCACACTGTGACCAGAGAAGTTGGGCATTAAAGCGCAGGCTTGGTTGGCTTATTACACATCTGATGAAAGTCCGAATTATATTTTCAGCTCGAGTCAAGTACGTCTATTGATACAATGTAAACATTGATTAGAGGCCTGCTTCTCCTCCTAACACGTCTTGAGTTCCTGCAGTGGAAAAAGCTTAAATTTACAAATGCAGTTGAAGAGTTTGCCATATTGGCAATATTTCCCTTCATTTAGTATCATTAGTTACTGCAGCTGCAGACTAGATGGAGACATTATCAGACAACCTGTGTCAGTGACACAGAAATGACACAGCTCTGATTCTCAATGTTAAAGGCGTTTCAGAGTCACAAAGCTGAATGTCTTCATTTTTGTCTCTTTGTGTCTCCTGCTCTTTCATTCAGGATTACTTTTGTTCCTCCTCTCTCTCAAATCTCCTCAGTCTCTTGTAGCTCCTGGCTCCCACCGGTGCCTCTTGGTGGCTCTTCTTGTCTCTCTTTTGTGTTGTGAGAGATGAGCCCTTAACAGCTGCAGCTTACATCCACAGTGTCTCCCTCCCACACATGCAAAAAATGTTGCCTCTTTATACGCGAGCCAATTTCACACACATAGCTTTAGAAAAATTAGACGATGTCTCAGTGTGGTTTCACCATCAGGGCATTTTAAAATACAGCCCAGCTGATGGGTGGGAAGCTACGCTTTTCGAACATAACCCCTGCAAATTTCCTGTCTTTTCAAAGACTAACGACAACAAACAAGGCTTGTTAAAGGAAGATGAAACAGAGATAAGTTAAGATACATATGTGTGAGCTGGTTTGACTCAAGAGACAAAACATTCAGGCTACAGTAGGTTACTATCTGTACGTGGGAAACACATTCCATGTAAAAAAAAAAAATAAATAATTAACATATTTTGCAGCTGACTGTGATAAATGCATTACTAAATGCAGTGGTTGAATAGTGAACACTGTCAGCATTAGAATCTGAATTACTTGGTCTAGTCAAAGCTTACTGTGTGGTTCCGGTTAGTTTTATGTGTCTGCAGAATCCTCTGGACTCGGCTGTGGATCTGCTCCCCATATGAAGGACTGGTCAGAAGTCTGAGGAACAAAGATAAGAAGGATTATAAGTTGCATAAAAAAGTAATACATTTTCATAACCAAAGTCACACTTTGTCATAGATAAAGTGCCCTTTAAGTATAGTGTGAAAATACTTTGTAAATAAATCTCTTTTCTTGAATGATTTAACACACCAACACCAGCTGTAAGCTCTGTAGCCTACATCTCACCTGATTCCTGAATGAGGAGAGAAATAAGGTGGTAAAAATCACCATAAGTCTGGTAAAGGTACAAGTGTATAGTTCTACCCCCTTTTTAACCACTGAAACTCTGAATTTTCAAAATTATCTTTTAAAATGACAGACATATGTGTGATTCACAACGCGATAATTATGATTAATTATTAATTATTTATTATAATTGGAGTGACAGATGAACAATGCATCACAAGATCAACGCAAAAGAAGAAAATGCCATATATATATATATATCTCAGCTATGCTGTTTTCTCATAATCTTATTTTTTGATTGGTGGATTCATTGTTTTGTTTTTTTTCAACACAAGCACAGAAAAATGGAAGCAAAGATAATAAGTTTTTAAATACTATTATACATATTATATTAATATAACTTTCATATTATTTATGAAAATAATGATTAATCATTTTTTTAAATAATTCAAAGGTCTCTAAAAGAGTCAATATCTCTTGACACAGATATTATGTTTGTCCACTAGTCTGTGCTGTAACATAAGATGTGAGAGCAAACACAAAGATGACGCAGACACACACATATATATACACACACACACACACACACTTTACATTTCAAAAATAACAGCGTCTCTTTATCTAAACATAAATTTTGATTTTTTTGCTCCTTTATAGTCAAATTCTGGTGCAGAAAAAGGAATATGACAAGTGACAGGCCGTGCTTGAACTGCAGGCATGAATGTGCTTCATCACTATTGTATAAATGTGTTGGTCACAGGCAGTTATGAAGTAACAGATTGCAGCGAGGAAAATAAATTCCTGTATTGGCTCTCATCCACGTCTATTTGTCTGTGGTGGTGGAGAGGTGATGACTGACAGGCTGACTGGTGTCTTGGCCTGGCTCGCAGTGTGGCAACAGAAGCTTTTCATCTGTAATCAGATGAACTCACTACCTGCTTCAAAAAGTCATCAAGGACAAATCATCCACAGACATGAATAGACTAAGACTTCAGGGCTTAGGGGGCAAACGTTGCCACTGGCATCTGTCATTTTCTTTATAGATCAAAGATTGGTGGTAAGACGTGCCCCTCTCCCTGTCGGAGGGAATCTACAAAGACCCACTCTAATCTCCCACCCTGCAAATCCTGTCGCGTTTCCAATTGAGAGAAAAGTATCATTCATTTCCTGCAATTTACTTTGCAGTTTAAGATTGTTCATTGATTTCAATGTTTACTTATGGACTGGGCAGAAGGGAAGGGGAAACAAACAAACAAACAAAACGGAACATCAGTCCCACAGGCGTGTTCAACTCACAGCTGCTGTGATCGATGACAAGGTCTCTCTGAATGTATTAAAGTGTGCATCAGGTCAAATGCATCAGTCTCAAGCTGAAACACAAATCAATACCATTTTCCTCTTTGTTTTCCCTTCTCGCTGCCTTCTCGCTCGGTAATGAACAAACATGACAAGACATCAGCTTCTGTAATTTAAAAGGTGGAGGGGAATTCATCCTGCCTGTCGAGTGTGATCAAAATTAAAGATTGGATGTGTATGTACGTACATACATGTACACGCATGCACACACACAGGAGCGGTGTATGACTAACATCTCATGGGATTTCCATATATTTGTTGTACACTGTAATTGGAAACTCATACAGGTTCCTCTTTTGCTTTTAAGATCTTTTGGGCAAACAGCAATGATTTACACAGATGGATCAGGATAAATTCAGGACAAACACCACAAAAAGAGGATTATGTTCTCTCCTGTGTTGGCGTGAGTTTGAGAACAATCAGATTGTTTTCTGCCAGGAAAAGCAAACTCAGGTCTCAGAGGTGATCCTGACAGTGTTTTGTTGATAAATGTCTAAAGATACAACACTTAAGTAAAAACACAAAGTGCTGCACTTCTAACAGTGGTGTTTAAAATGGCCATCTATGGATGTATGTGGGCCAAAGAGACTCACTATAAAAACAAAGGAAACTGACTTTTATGTGACGTTGACTATGTTGTTTTTATTTTTCAGTGTATTCCAAAAGACCTCCACATCTGAAATATATAAACTACTGATTTCTGGAGTGAGACTAAAATATGACAATGTTTAGGACAATGTTAGGAGTTTTGGCACATCAATTACATCAATTTGTTTTACAAACCTTTACAATCTCCCACAAATATCTCCATATTTTAGGGGGCAGGGTTTTACCTTTCTCTGATGGACTGGTTGCTGACATTCAGAGGATTTCTGGAGTTTGACATGTCCATGCGAAACTGAGCTGGGAGAGACGATCTCAAAGGACTTTTGATCTGCGTTTCATGGCTGGATGGTGTCTCAGGATGCGACTGGACCCTCAAAGAACCTGATTCTGCCTAGAAAAGGTGACAGGACGACAGGGTTTAGAAGTTAAATACTGTTAACAGCAGTCCCCTTCAAATTGTATGTTATTTTAAATTAGCACAAAAACTTGTATAATTGTTTTGTATGAGTTGACAACACTCCGCACAACACCATCAAATGTACTCTACAAAGTCTGTGAGGGACATTATCCTGTCTTTAATATGAAAATGCAGACAGACTAACAATTGCATAAATATGTATCAGACTGCCTCAGTATTTGAACAAGCTAACAAAAACGAAAACCGGTTTAAGAGCTTTTCTACACAACATGCGAATAACTTCTGCATCAAAAGCAGCTCATTGTGTTTGAAATATAATTGGACTTACTCTGGCTGCTCTTGGTCTGTAACTCCCAAGGAGAGAAAAATCTACAAGGACAAAGACAAGCGAAGATCTGCATGAAAAACAGAGGATGCCAGGGTAGGTTTTGGACTGCCTAATGTCATTTCTTTCCAGAATAATCTGTTTTTTTTTCTGCAAAGAAATCATTTGTCTGTGGCTAATATATCGTAGTATCATAACACTGTCTTACTTTTATAAAGTTTTAAGCATCTACCTGTGTGATCAGCAGAAAAGCTGACAGAACGTCGATGTATGCTACCACTGAGTGCAGAGGGGGAGGGTGTTCCCGTCACAGAGGCACTACTGCAGCGAGAGACCTGGAATATCACACAATATAACCTGTAATTTTTAGATAGCATATTAGATACATTACTGTTAAAGTGTGACTTTTTGAATGCATATTATAATTGAAACAGTAGACTGCATAAATCACAGCTTTGTTTCTTTTAGTTTGTGCAGAAAATGTCTCACTGTGATCAAATCACAGCCTGGATTCATTTTGCCTGACAAGATCACAGTTAAGCTTAAAGACAATGAACAACCTATGTCAAAACACAAAAGTGTACTTCCCTCTGTGCACAGACACAGATGCAAGTCTCTGAGTCCTGGGTTGCTAATTCATTGCTTGGTTGCATTCACCATGGGGCTAAACTACTTCATTAGGTATCTATTTGTTAATTGCAGCTTGACTCTCAATTAACAGGGTTAATTGTCGGAAGAAGATTCCCTCAGGATATCCAGGGGCAGAAAAGCATGCTCCTGTCTTAAATAAAATGCCCATTGCATTCTAGTAAATTCCATTCATGTGAGTGGCAAAACAAATGCAGTGCCTAATCAGTGTTTTAATAACAGCTGAGTTCTGTTATTCATACCTCAGGATTAGATGTGATTGAAATAAAGAGTGGGGATCATAGGGAGGGAGGGGCTGTGTTGTTTTTGTCCATCGACCGTATACGTTCCCTAAGGCTGCATGATCAGAAAATCACTTTGTTTTATATGCAAATGTCTAAGAGTGGTGATACAAGCGTAATTAAAGTGCTAACAAATAACCGTGTCCCAGCATAAATATAGTAAGTGCTGCGTTAAGGCTTGCCCAAGTCCCACAGTGAGGATAATAGGCCGTATTTCATGCACACACGGTGAAACATTTTCTTGACGTCAAAATCCATTAACAGCTCAGGTATAAAGATTAACACTGCTCTTTTATTATGCCCTCCACTTAATCTGCCCACTAGATTAAGTTACATTTTGGGAAGCTCCCACTGAGATTTGAACTATATCAGCTCAGGATTCCATTAATCTAATAATGCCTATGCACTGAACACATGTATTTTTGACATTAAACCATTATGTTGTCAGTTTCCCTCAGTTTGGAAGAATACAGTTAGTGTTACAAACCAGAAAGGGTTGCAGGCTTTCCGTTTCCTTCCTGAAGTAGTGAGGCCCCAGCTGGAGGTGGCTGAGCCTCTGCCTGGTGTCTTCAGACAGCTGGCACATCTTGCGGTGGGTGTAAGGGGACAGGGCCCGTGTCCTTGAGGAAACCGTGGGCTGCTGGTAGCCAGAGTCCACAGAAGCTCTGCTAACCATGCGATTTCCTTCCATCTTGTTTTTTCGAGGACTACACCCAGACGAATCAGGAGAACGTGTGGATTTTAATGCACTGTTTTTAATTCTTGCTTTAAGATTTAGCTTTTCTTCCCCATCATTCAAAGTAACAGAGTTCCCATTAGCTGTTTTGGAGAAATGCCCACTGGATGAGGACTTCTTCGCTGGACTCTGTCTGGATGGGGTTAAAGATGGCCTCACTGGAGAAAGACAGCAAGTCTGGGGCACAAAGAGACAAAGGAGAAGCAAAACATGCTGTTGGTACATGTTGAGCTGCTGTGTTTTAACATTCAGTGCAGTCTAGATTTGTTTGTTCAGCCATCAGCCATTTTCACCATTAAGACAGCTGCTCTCACTCTTGACAGACTTGCACTCCCCGGACAAAACCATTAAACCATTAGCTAAATCATTCAGCTTAAGTGTAACAACAACAACAGCTCTTGCAGTCAGCACTGCCATGGAGACAACCTGCAGAATTACTTCAATAACTCTAATGGCCACTAACATCATTCTCCAGCGCAATATCCCACTTCCTGCAGGTAATGCCAACCGGGGATAAATAAGTTAAGATAAAATGTTAATTGCATTTGATGGCCATCTCCAGTCTAATATGATAAAGAGGTATTGCCTGGCTGTAAAACAAAGATAATCTAAATGCTAATTAGAGAAATCACACAGCATTAAAACTATTTTTAAGAGAAACTAAATGATGAATAAATCCTCATCAAGGCTGCCAATTGAGAATGATCTGATTTAATGAAATTAAGCCAAGTATGCCCTCTTCGCCAAATCTCCCACCACCTCTGACTTCCTTTTTCTTCACTTGGTGGAAGGACACTAAGAGAGACACTAAGGATTTCCACTGAGTTTACCAAAGCTCAGGATGTTAATGAATAATAAGGGTAACAGAAAATGCTAGAAGGCTCTGTGAATTTGCAAGGTGGTGCAATGAAAACATTGCTGACAATGCTAACAAAACAACGCTGAAACTAAGGAGATGTGATCTTTAACAAAGCTATTTGCAATTCATTGAACAGATGTTGAGACATTTTACTTTAAACTATAAACACACATACTTATATACATATACTTATATATCTTTTTATTGGTAGTCTATTTTATAATGTATATATCTTTTTCTTAACTTATCCCTTGCTGTCTGTATGCTGTTGCAAAAATGCAATTTCCCCATTGTGGGACTAATAAAGGTTTCTTGTTCTTAATCTTAATCTTTCATTGTGGCTCTAGGTTGCTGACATAATTCAGTCTGGACAAAAGCCGCATGCGGACAAACAGCATATCTGACATCCCATCGTCATAGAGACGCATCTCAGATGGCTAAAATTTAATGATATCTAAATAAATAGGAATTTTAACAAAAAAGAAGAAGAAACGACATTCGTAAAGAGTGAATTTATATTCCATCACTACAGTTTCAAATATTTTGTGAAGTTGCTGTCCTTCTAAATCTGTTGGAACAAGACAAGGTTTGTCAGCTAGGTGGGCAGGTAGTCAGGGAAATGCCTATGCTGAAGAGCCATTAGGAGAGAGAAAATGGAGAAATTCTACTGTCTGACAGCCACAGTGGTGCTCTGATCCAGACATCCCCCTGAGGGGCCGGGAGAACACTCTGACAATCTGCTTCGCTGTCACTGACATCCTATTTAAACAAATAGCTTAGCTTAGGTTGCAGCACCTGGGAAATGAACGGAAGTGTTTTTGGCACAACATGCCACTGCTGTGTGATGGATCACATGTTACTTATGGGACCGTTTGTGAGTGACTTTCTTCTTCCTGATTTTTAAATAAGTCTTTTTCCATTCACAATTGATGGATTAATCTTCTCTCGGACTGTCCATCTGAGGAAATAACCTGTACAGATGCAATTTTTTGTCAAAAACAGTCATTCCCAAATTGCTTTAACTATTTTTTTTCCGCATACATTGATTAATTTAGCTCTATACTGAAGATTACAACAGTGGCTTTCTCTTCCATATATGGGAGTGTCAATACAGCTTGACAAAGGATGTCAGAAAGAAAAAAGAATAGATAACAAAATTATTAAAAAGGTGTCATAAAGGGAAACATAAACCTTTAAGGACATAGAGTAGACAAGGATACAGGTGACCCACCCACCTGTGCAGCAGTTAATGTTAAGAACTGACACCATGACTAGCTGTGTGAAAACTCCAGCCTGGTCAGACATGTGAAAGAAGCCTCACTATCAGCATCACTGATCTGCCTCTCTGTAATTACATTCACAAGGAGAGATAGATACCCTTGAAACACTGCCAGTATGGCTGGATAAATGCAGTAGCCATGGCAACAATAAAAGGTGGGTATGTATGGCTGAAACAGACAAATGTGATAGGGAGCGATACCTCTCATTAGAGCCCTCCAAAGATCAATGTTCAGTGATCCAGCTGTGGTCAACACTCACACAGTGATGCTGAGTGTGTAGCTCAAACACCAGATGTTTTCAGCTGGGAGGCAGTTCATCCAAAGTGTTTTATAGACATCAGGCAGACAAACCAAGAACGAACAAAGGTACCACTAATTTGACACACAGAGTGATGCACACAACTATAAGATGTAATAAAAGGACACACTTACTGGTGAGGGAGCACAGCTGTCTCTCCCATCACTCTCTTCTATGACTGATGTCGTGGCAAATTCCACTTTAGGGGAGATTCCCTGGAGGGAGAGGAACAATAGAACAAATACAACACCTTTAACAGGAAGAAGAAGACAAAAAGACAGATAACAGCACTGCTTGGAATGCCAATTCACAACCACAAATCTTCAATTTATGTCTGCGTTCAGAAAAAGAAAAACTAATTGCAGAAAAGAGAAAGGCTCCAGTGATGTTTAAATAATATGGCATTTGGAAAGAGACATCTAAATTGCTATGTAGGGCTCAAACACAAACACATAAAAGCAACGGTGAGGGGAATGGTGTTTAAAGACATTTAAATATGCCAGTTAGAGCCTCGGAGGACAAGAGCAGGATAAAAAAGACACCCGCAGTCATGGAGAGATGAAGGCATGAAAGCAGGAGGACGTAGTGAGAAAAAAAAAGATGACACAAAAAGAAAAAAATGAGATGAGGAATGACTGAAAAGCCTGGAAAAGTTATCTGTTTAGTTTTCTTGTCTACATAGCTAAAGGTAATGGACAGGTGCATGAGGAAAATGCCATCTTTTCTGAAGAAAATATTTTTTATGAGACAAGACAACACTTTTTTAATTGGTTATCCTGGTAGTGCACAATCATATGCAAGATCTACAAAGTTTCGCAGTCTCACTAAAGCATTAAATCTTCTCCTTTGTGTGGATGACATGTAATATTTGTGCCGATCACACTGGCCCACACATTGTGCACAATGTAGGGTCTCAAGGTATGTGAATTACATTCAAATGTAGGAACTTCTCGCCTTTGAGTGATTGCATAGTGTGCTATTGGAATTTATGATCAGGAGCTCTGGTGCCCTCAAGGGCAAGAAATGTGCGTGTTGCCCCCAGGCACAATTTCACTTCATATAAATGTCATAAACATTTAATGAAGGAGGAATAATGTGATTCTGTCAGTCAGTGAGGTTTTAAACCTTAAAACTACTTATGGGATCATGAAGACTCATATAATTCATGTACATATAGTCAATTCAAGGGCTCCAATCCTCCAAAAGACACATTTTAAGAAGGTACAGCAGTATGTGCAGAGGTAAACAACATACATAGATGCATAGAGGCCAAAAGGATCTACCTGCTCCTTTTGGCAAGTTTGGCAAGTCTGCCGTATTATCTTGGTAATAAAGAATCTCACAATCCCATGCACAGCGCATATTGTGTGAAATTTGGCCACAAAGACCTGGTTTGCAACCAGGAAAAAAGATGGCCGCATCAGGAGCAGCCTGCAAAATGGGCTTGAGTTGTTGCACTGCTGCAACTTCAAATGCCCCTTTCAAGGATGCAGCCCCAGAACTGAGACACAGCAGTCATGTAATCACTAGAAAGATGCTCTTAAAATTACATTTAGCTGTTAGTAGCAGGATGTTACTTGATAAATGTGTTTTACTGCTTGACTCAATAAAAACGTTTTACTCCTGCACTGACTAGAGTATTAAGTGTAAGTCTGATAAATACTTGTATGGATGGAGGTGTTAGAAAGAGGATTGGTATGAAAGAAAAGGAATAGAATGAAAATGGCTTACAGGGAATGATGAGGATCTTTTCATCAGTATATCTCTCTCTGCAGCTCCTTCTCTGGATCTTAGTGTGGGATGGGGGTACAGAAAATCTCTGCTGCTTTCCTCCATTGTGGCTAAAATCTCCCCTTCTATAAACCATACACAAAACAAACACAGGATCACACACAAACACACAGTTAAAAAGATGCTGTTTTTTGCAGTGTAATGACTAAATGCACTGGGGACTTAGCATGCCCATATGGCATCATCAGAAAGCATACTGTACCTGGAGGCACCAACTGAATCAGCTCAAAAGATGTTGTGTCAGCTAAGAGAAAGGAAAGCATAAACAGACTGTGAGCTAATGATCAGTATCTCCGCTAATAGCCTATAAGCTTGCATAGCATAGGATTCAGGACTAAGAGATGAGGAAGCAAATCCCAGATGGCTGTTTACCTTCGAGGAGGTCAGCTACATCAGCAGGGTCAACAACACCGGGGAAAGTCTGGTAAAACAGACAAACGGAGTACAGACAAAGCAAATCAATACTTATAACAAGATCAGGGAGACAGGCCAGAATCCAACTCTGCCATTCTCCACAGAGAAAAGAAGGCCCATTTGATCAGCAGTCAGAGTGGTAATGTTCAAAATGAAGTTTTGCTGGCGAAGAAAAAACTCAAAACCTGCATACAGCCTTTTACAATCCCATGGCTAATTATGAATAAATGTTACTGAAGGTGATATTTGCAACTCAGCAAGAACAAAAGGCTTACACTCATGCATAAGGATTGGAATGGGAAAACAAATATAGTGTAGATAAACCTACAATCGATAGATGCTACTGTGCTAGAAGGGCTGTGATGGACAGTAAAGCATTCAGCCAGCATCTTTCTTGGTCAGTGTGAATAAAACAGGCACACAGAGATGGCAATCACAGCCAGGGAGGCATCCACAATGTCTATAATAAATTGTATTATTCTCACCTTGACGAAAACCATTTTGTGGTGGAACAGTAAAGGGAATACTGGTGGCAAACAGGGGGTCTTCCTGTACTGGCCCATGATGCACACACTGAGGTAGATATCATTCTTTTGTGAAAGTAGTGCTCCTGGGCATGTGACCTGCACACAGATATGTCAAAAAAATACTGCTGTTTTACAACCAAACGTGTTTTTAATAGATAATTTACCATTTAAATGTAAAAAGAAAAACAACAGTATGAACCACATGTGTACAATTCTCTTGATGCAAAAGCACGAGCAGAGAATTACAAACAGAGGTCCTTGTTTTTTGGTCACTGTTTAAAGTGACTGAACTGGCTGGGACAAGCTTTTTATTTACGGTACTTGTAACTTGCACATCGTGTTGTTGGCAACATCGCTGCATTCACTGTTCATTGATGTTCTCAGCTTTGCTTGTGTTCAGTATTTGCAGTGTCAAATTGTTAAGGATGTTTTGAGAAGGTGTAGCCAGGACGGTGGCCTGTCTAGTAAGTCTACTGACAACTGTCCTCCAACTTCATCTTGTGATCTTGACTACTTTCTAAGAGTTTTATGTGGTCTGTCCATGTGTTTTAGTACCAATTCCTGTATGTCCATGGTCTGGACCATAAGCTCGGTTGCACCAGGATCAAGGATGAACCACACAGGGACCATACACAGAACACAAGGGCAAAGAATAAGGACTTTTGTCAGTGCATAAATTTATAAAGCTTTTGTAACAATACTGAACAGTCAGGAGCATTTCAGTGTAAATGACTTAGAAAACTAATAAAACTGTAGCTCTAATAAGTTTGTTTATTCTCTCTCAGTGCATATAGGAGGGCAACCGATTTAAAGGCATTTCATTGTCTAGATATCTAATACTTGACCAGGGAAAGTAGTTACAGCATTTTAGTTAGGTTAAAGGTTTTTAAGGGGTTGCATCTGCACTAAAGACCTACTGCAGCATCGAAGATAATGTTTTTGATCATGATTAATGTTTTCGAGCAAACTACTCACATATATTCACTACTTTAACCCTGTCTTCTGTTCACAGGGTTAGCTAGTTAGCTAACTGTACTGTAGTTGAGAGAGGAAGCCGGGAGAAGAGGATGCTAAGGTAACGTTAACGACTCAAGTTTGTATCACAGCAGAAACATTAAGCTGCACTTACTGCCTTAATGTCCAAGCTTACGGTACATTTCATAGACTTCTGTCGCGCTTTAGATGAGGAAACCCTTTTCTTTGAGGCCATTTAGCTAAACTTTCGGAGTTCGTCGTCATAGCTGCAAAAAGCAACAGTCACGCTGAGCGGATGCACAGTCACATGACCGACATCCAGCAAATCAAAACCTGTCTCTCACACAAGCTTCTTCAGAAAAGGA
The DNA here is from genome assembly GCF_900634625.1 of Parambassis ranga. NCBI lineage: Eukaryota > Metazoa > Chordata > Actinopteri > Ambassidae > Parambassis > Parambassis ranga. Next base: position 11,704,979 of record NC_041025.1, read on the forward strand.
AGAGTCAGGTTTGTCATCGTTTAATGACGGATTATCATACCAACATAAATAATAGCACTGTGCAATAAAGTAATAAACTAAGTCAGTATCAGTGGGAAAGCATGCATTTTTGCAACAAAGACAGAATAAGCTTCCAGGACGAAGGCCTTATATGAAGGGTCTGTGTCCCCCTCAGCAGTCCATGTTTTAACAGTCACTAAATAACCCTGGAGGATTTTAGTACTGCAAGTACCAGTCACCTCACTGTTACAAATCTGTGAAATAAGTCTTTATAGCCAAGGAGACGTGGAGCTTATAAATGCAATGAAGTGTGAAGGATCCTCCTGCCACAGTGCTCTGCACTTTATTCATGCTCAGTCCGTCCGTCTGTCTGTCTAGTGCCTGACACTCTGGCTCTTCTCCTTTTCTCTGTCCGCTGTGTCTCTGCCAAAGACATTGCCCTTTCCGCTACTGTTGGCCGTCTGGGACATCATCTCAGAGCTGGAGACAAAAACATATTAACATGAATGACTGTGATGGTGGCATAAAGTTCAGAAAGAGTGACACAGAAAGATATTCATGCAAAAAAGGAAAGACATCCAGGTCAACAGATTTATTGTTTTACCTTTGGATATGAGTTGGTCTGTTGTTGATAAGGTTGTTAAGTTTGTAGTAATCTAGGAATGTTCGAGCCACGTTTCTGCCCAACTTCATGTCTGAGCAAAGGCCGTTAAGGATTGCCTGGATTTTACTTGAATGTTTATTAATGTTTATAATTTATTAGGTTTTATATTTATTTTACTCTTATTACTTTACCTTATTTTGTATTTCTAACCTGTTGAGTATACATGGAGCACCTGGAATGTAAGCAATTTCCCTCTGGGATCAATAGTGGGATCAAGTATTTCTGATTGTGATGTCTTGGTTATGTATACACTGCGAGTGGACACACGTGGCATGAAATGTCCGCATATAGGAAGATATGAAAGAGAAACTCCTAATACCTTGAGACAGGCTGTATGATGTTAATGTGGAAAAGTTGTACACAGCTGCATAATGATGACTATGTCAGATATATGCCCGATATGAATGATAATGTAAGAAGCTTAATGACCTTTGAATGCTGAATAATTGCTTTGAACTGTTTCAGAATATCAAATCTGAATGCACTGAGCATCTGAACATGAGCTGAATTAATCCGAACATAAACTGAATCGCTGCACATAAGCTGAATCACTCTAAAAAGTCAGTTTGGGCCTGCCGAGATTTAAGGGCACCCCTTAGGAAAATCACTGCATCAGTTTGTCACTTGTTGAGCTTTTGAAGCTGCAACTTTATTTTAACATGTTACCTTATGGAAACAGAAACATGTCAGCAGTGAAATCATTTTTTATTGGCTCAACAGAAACATTTTTATGATTTAAACAAAACTAGGCATGTGCATTAATTTGGGCACCCCCTAAAAAATAATTCTGTCAATATTTAGTAGAGCTTTTGCTACAATAACAGCCTGTAGACGCCTCCTATAGCCACACGGCCCCATAACATGATGGACCCTCCACCAAATGTCACGGTAGGCAATAAGTTCCTCTCAAGCAGTTCAGTTTGTCTCTTACACCATGCATGCCTCCTCTGGTTCTGACCAAATAATCTTAGACCAATCTGACCACAGTATTGTTTTCTAATTCTTTTCTAATTATTATGTTGCTCTTTACTGTCCAAAGTTTCTATGATTCCCCTCTATTTGCAGATCATAAAGCCCAGGCTTTGTTTGAATTCATTTTGACTCCCAGCTGAAAGAAAACAGAAGTTGTCATTATATTTATTTAATGGATTTAAGCATGGTTTATTCAAACCAGTAAATCCTTACTTGGAATTTAGACACATGTAACAATTAAAAAAATCCTTTAACCCCCCTCTCTCTGTTTTTGCCATCACACCCACTGAGGTACAGTAAATAATAGGAACAAGTGCCAGGAGAAATGAGCAGTGTAAATCCTAAGGTTTCAACACACTGCTGAATTAACTAAGGCTTAATCACCTGCATTCCACTTATGTCAGCCAAATGCATGACGCTGGTATGAATCAGACAAAAGCAATTACTTATACACTGAGGCCTAATTTAAATTCAAAGATGAGTGCACACACCGTCCCCCTGCCCAATTCTGCTGCCTCGCTGCATTAGGGACAATATTACTGCTTACTGCTTTTATAAAACAGCTAAGCGTCTATGAGTGCCGTTGCTAAGCCTCTGATCATTAGGACAGCACGGCCAGTAATGATGTCAATCAGGTTTGGGTAATGAAGAAATAGTAAACCATCTGAATGCCAACGATGTTTCCAATCACCAAGGATATAGTGAATATAGATAATAAGAACAATGTCACTAATATAAATAAATTCCATCTCATCACTCAGGTGAATGGGAAAACATCACATGAACATCAGCAGTCAATCCCTCTGTCCACCTCCCTTCAGACAAATGTCCATCCATACAGGACATCCATACATATTGTTTCTATAGATCCACATAAAAACAAACAGATCCATAAAGTTTGCCCAATCTTGTGGAATTGATGTTTAGCTGCCTCCATTCTTCACCAGGCTGGAGCATGATGAAGCAACACACAGCCATAATCTGTCACTTTCCCATGTCATTACCTTGTTGATACTCAGATACGGCCTGTCATCAGCTGAACTATCCATCTGTCACAGCTGTGTGATTGAAACAACTGGCATGCAGGAAGAAAAACAGATTTAAAACAAGAAAAAAAAAACAAAGAAATGACCTATGCTACATAATTTGTTGTTGCTATAAAGGTGAAAAACAATTGGCCAAAAGCTGTTTAACTTGTAAACCATCCATCTACAGTTTGAACAGGTGTGCACTTCTGATTATGTATTTTGTCATATCTCACTCACACACACACACAGTGTGTCAGTGAGTCAGAAGGTTGAAGCAAGGCATCTGGACCTGCAGAGGTTTCTTTAAAGAAAGGTCCTACTACAGGTTCTGAATGATTTTGACCTGGATGACTGGGAATCTTCATCAACACACAGAAAACTGCGTACTTGTAAATATGCAGGCAAGCCCCTCTATAGTGAGTCTGTCACCTTGGCCTTTGATGGTGTATTGATGTGTATGTTCAGCAGTGTGCACGTCTGCACAGAACTTCATTCTTCACCCGGCAGGCTGATGGCAACACTCTCCACATGACTCCAGAGTCTGTGTTTATACCCCATCTGGCTGTTTGTCTGTGAGTCCTGCATCAGGACAGACTTGCTGTGAGTGTGTGTGTGTGTGGGCATGGGCCTCACAGTCTGTCTCATTAAATACTGCTAGCTGATGATACCAGCTGATTAGGTTGAGATAAAACTGCAGATGAACAACAAAAGGTTATGTCCTTCTCGATGTTGCTTTTATGCTAATTTTATTGCACAAGAGTTCTAAAAAAGGCCAAACCCCCTTTGAGAGACTCTGCTTCCATTAATCAGACAGCACCCACCAGTCTTAGCCTCATGGCTGAATGAGCACCCTCATCCCTCATCTATAAAAAACTGAGTCATCTTACCAGGTCTAACTTTCATTCCTTCATACTTTTTGGAAATGGGACCGATCAGCAGACTTTCAGAACCCCACAGAGGCTTCTGGCAGACAAGGAAGGAGACTTCAATAAAAGAGGGTCTGACTACATCCAGGAGCAAAGAAAACAGGAGGGCAGTCAATATAGCACGAGAGGCAGGAAGAGCAACTTCCACTTCTTGGCAAACATCTGACTAATAGAGCTACATGTTGGCTTCCTGCCATCATGGTATTGGGTCTTTCTGAAGACAGCCATGAGATAAGTGCAGTTAATATTGTTCATCCTGAGGGGGTTACACAACAGAGAGCACAGAAATCTTCAGTATTAATAGAAGGAATATTCCTCGGAAATCCTTGTGATAGATGCTTCAGTCTGGAGCCAAATTGTGAACCAACAAGCCAATCAAGCAGCTGACTATTCCCAACAAGCATGCCAGGATAAAAATAGCACATATGAGTTTTATGTGGAAGTCTGCCAGTAGCTGTTAATGAGTCAGTGATAAACTTTACTATATTTACAGACAATCACCCTCCATGTATCCTTGATATCTTCACTCTGACCTCTGCAAAGTTTTTGGTATTTTCCTCAGTTCTCTTTCATCAGCAGAGCTTGGTGCCAGTCCTGAGCTCTTTGGCCAGGCACGCTCAGCGACAAAAATATCTCCCGGACCCCACCGCGCGCAGATGGCCTCTCAGCTTGGCTTGTCACGACTCACCGTCTATTACAGGAGGTTTTGTGATGGACGGTCAGCTTCTGAAGGAGAACTTTTTCCACAGGGTATGTGGTCAAAAACACAGAGGATGCCCTGACTGCTGCCTGGCTTGTTGCCGAGGGAAACCGTAGGGTCTGGAATGAGGCTCTTGCTGCAGCAGGAAGTGCAGCATGTGTGAGCCAGGAAACAGTCGGCGGGCTATAGCTTGGATTAGAGTGGTGGGTGGCACAACAAATATTCAGAAAAGCTGCTTCAGCTGCTTCAATCTGCATCAAGGCACTCTCCATTAATACTCATAATATTGTTTATACTGTGTCATCAACTTAAGTGGATCTGAAGTTATTATCATTATCATTGTGTAATCATTATCCATCACTGGGGAGGTCACAGGGAGGTGTGTGAGGTGTATTCTTGAACATCTTGGTACACATAATAGTCTTGTCTAATCAATAGCAGGTCACTGTCATGGCTCAAGGGTGTGCCAGCTTAGACCCTGATGAGATATGGGACACGTGAGACAAAGGGGATGGGGGCCGTCATGACTTGTTTACCGCAGCTGTTTGCTGTCAGCACCGCATTTAGCGGCTTTCACCGTCACGTCTCTCGTGCCTGGTCCTGCCAGACGGACAGACAAGGTGACAAACAGACAACAAGGCCCCTAGTGGTAAAATGAACAAGACACGTGGAGAATGCTGTCTAGATTGGACGGGCGTTAACAAGGAGACAAGCAAGGGGACATTCAAGCCATCAATACAGGCCACTGACAGGTCCTGTCACTGCACTGACACGCAGAGGACTAATTATCAATGCTAATTAAGAAGCTAGTCAACAACAGCAATACAGAAAGGGACATTTTTGTCCCTAATAGTGAATAAACAGACAGAAAGACCTCACGTCCTGTTGCCCAGAGGGACAAACAGGACCAGATTTAAGTCCCTGACAGGAGGGTGTGCCTCTGCCAAGGAGACAAGCTCTGAAACCTGAACAACAAAACAAAGTAAGGGCAAGAAAGGCTTCTGTTTTCATACACTGAACATTAATAACTAAATCTTTTAACCAATCCAGCTGTGAAACACTAGAATCCAAAGTCAATTATTATATTTATTTACAAAATCACAAAAGCCACTATGATGCAAAAACAGAAAAAATACACATATCCTCACACACACATCACCTGCACAGCTGTGGTTTATAGCTTCTGTGCTGTCTTACTGATGTCATTCATTATTTAGTTTTATATTAAAAACTGACAACAGAAGAGCAAAAATGAAAATAAATCAAAACCTACCAATAAACAGAAAGTAAAAGTAAAACCTAGACTACAACTTACAACTTTTACTTTTCCAATGACACTTCAACTGCTTTCATGTCTTGCTTTTCTATTTCCAGTCTGTCGATGATTTCAGCTGCTCTCTGAGCTTGAACTTTTAAAATTCACTTCTTCCATTTTATTTGCCATCTCAGCTCCTCTACATGTATTTTGACTGCTCCTTTCACTCCGTTTACCACTCATATTTTCAACTTTCTTCACTACTTGTATTGACTTTCACTACCTTTAGTGAAACTGTTACTTAATCTGCTTTTACTATTATTATAATATTGATATTTTTGACTTCCTCTTTACTACTAATATCATGAGTTATATGGGAAGTTTTTCTGCACTTAAAGTTCACATAATTTATAAAAACATTTAGAATTATTTTCTTCAAATAATTCCTGTTTCTAGTGCAAATATATTTCTGAACTTTCTCAGACTTTCTGTGAATATCAGTCTTATCAGCATGCCAAAAAATTACCATGACTGGAACTGTGTGTGTGTGTGTGTGTGTGCATCTTTGTGAGTACCCATGTGAGGACACCTGTTCATCTGAGCATGGCAACAATATTTGTGCAATTGACTGTGTGTAAATGTCAGTGTGTGTGTCCGCTTGCATATGTGAGCACCTATCTATTTGTGCATGTCTGTGTGATATGATGTGTATGATGTGTGATAGTGAAGCATATTTGCCTCTAAGCTATATCATTTGCATACTTGTCACAGCCTGTCCATTGGGTGTCAGGCTCACTGATGCGTACTGTGTTCCATTGGCAGCTCCGGCATTCATGGAGTCCCACTGTTATGGTGAGGTGCACGTCGAGTGTTGCTGCTTTGGCAGACAGACATGACACACACGTGAAGAAAATGAGGAGCGTGTGTGTGTGTGAGTGTGCGCACATTTACCATCAAAGCTAGCTGGCCTGGCTGTCAATCCATGCTGTGTCAGAGCACGCCTGACGTCAACAAGGTCGCACAGAAAAAGTTACTGCTCAACTCAGAAGCAACAAACAGGAACAAACACTTCCAGGGAAGCATTCATTCTGAATGGCTTTCAAAGTTTTCAATAATACTTCAAAGTCACTGACATCGCTGTCTCTCCACATTATAAAGAAGGGCACAAACACACACTCAATCACATAAAAACACATGCTTAAACTTACATGCACACACCAGAAAGAGTCAAGCTGGGTTTTGAACAAGATCCCAGATTCTCTCAACCTTGATACATCCCACTTTTCTAGTTTAAACTTCACAGCTTCATCACACTGTCGCACCATGAAAAAAAAAGTGGAGAAAAACCCACTGCAGGAGTGTCTGTGAGTCTGGAGCTAATTTTAAGTAAGCTTAGTAAGAAGAGACACGCAAATGCAGGAAAAGGTACATGCAGACATGGACATACACACACAGGTGTTAAATGATTAGAGGACAAAGAGAAGACAGACACACAATAGAGGTTGTCCCTGCTGTTTTTAGAGAAGCAAATTCTCAGCTTGACTAGATGATATAATGAGCTGTTATGTTCTAGGTGATGAGATAAGAGGAAAGGACAGAATAGAGGAGACACAAGTAGAGAGAGGAGAAATAATAATGAAAAAAATCAAATACAAACAGACGGACCAGCATTGCATCGCAACTTCAAACTGTGACAAAAACTCAACTGTGAGAAAGGTTAAGATTTCAATTTTTGGTGGCTGCAAGTCACAGCAGTGTAGAAGGAGAGTCAGGAAAGGTGAGAGGGCGAGGGCAATGCTTTTTGAAGTTGGTGGGAGTTAGGGGCCAGGTTATTATTTATTTGTCATGTATTAGTTTAGAGGAGTGTGTGTGTCTGTGTGTGCATCAGGTGAGAAGAGTGAGCGGGAGGGGTGGCGGATGTTAAAGGTCTCTGTTGATGATTTGCACGCTCCATCGAGCTGACTGCTGGGGCGTAAAAAGTGACATGGTCGGTTCCTTCAACCTGCCTGACCTCAATCTCCACTCTACACCAGGTCCCTGTGCTGCCTGCTCACCCTGCAGAGCTCCTCCTTCTTGAACCCCTCCCTTTTCACAGCTCCACACACGCACACACACACACACATATACTCCTGGAAGTCCTCTGACCAGACCTGAGTTCTCTTATAATATGACCTTCAGAAGAAATGAACACACACACACAGACACCCTGGCTCTGGGTTTTTCTTATCTTATGCCACCAGTTCAATTGAAAAAGCAGAGTGGAATTTGTTATGTTTGTTTAGCATAACATCCAGACACCTGTCTCCTCAGTGTAACTCTGACTGCCTGTCTGCAGCTGTGGGTGGTGCCCTGTGTGCACACACATGCCTGTACTCTCATTTGGGCTTCACAACTTTAATGCAGAGACCTGAGATGTTTTTATAAGATGCGTTAAAGTAATGAGTGTATGTGTGTGTGTAAAAAACATACAGGTTACTGTGTATAGTGCTGAAGAATTTTGCTTTTACCACAGAATGCATGTTTGCCATCATACCAGTGATCCTTCTTTATCACTAACTTTTGATGTGTTAATGAATCGTGACTTGCCTCTTCTATGGTGAAGCACATTGTGCCAGTTATTGGCACTAGAGGGCACTAGGACTACATCTACACGCACCAGCCCCTCCACCTGCCGAGTATGTGTAGGAGAAGCACATACTTTTCATATGTACGGTCCTTATCGCTCTCTCTAAATCTCTCTTTTGCCCTCTTCTCACTCACTCTATCTTTAAGATCAGATCGCCATCGGCCAGCTCTCAGGAGCTCGTCAGCCCTGAGAAGGTCAGTGGAAGGAAAACTTCCTCCCATCTGCTTCCATTAAGGCACCTGTGACCTTCGTTTTTAACGTGATGAATGTACATGTGTGCACCAATGTGTGTGTGTGTGATTGTAGTTGACAGGGATCTTGTTTGCGCCATTGTTCCATTGTTTATCGCAATCAAAGCTTCAACTATGCGCGCACACACACAGACACACAGCACTGCATGTGCCAATACAAACCCCTTTCTCTTGTCTCCTTTGTAAATGAAATCAATAGAAGCAGCTATCACATCCCTATTCTGTCACTGCACATCTGTCGCAACAAGAGGCAACAAAAGAGCAACATGCTTTTCTGGTGAGTACACATGACCTGACACAGAAACACATTCGCACACACATGCTCACGGTCTCACAACTACAACACAAACACCAAGATAATGACTCCAATGATTACAAGATGAGTTGGCTTGATTTCAGTGGGAGATTGTTGCTGCGGGAACAGTTTGTGTATTTGTGTGTGAGATGAGGAGAAATTAAGACAGCAACATTACTGCTGCTCTCACTTTGAATCCAATCCTTTCCTTTTCCTCCCTAACGCACAGATCACATGCATGGTGAAGGATACATGTCTCCTCCGTGTAGGGCACAGGAGCGGCGCTGCCAGCTGTCATGTAGCTGTAGAAGGACACCTCCAGAGTGTAGCAGTAGGATGTGTCGTCAAGGAGACCACCAAGGAAACGTCTACCGGTACCGGCTTTCACCACATCGCGGTTAAAGGAAGTGTTGGACTGTAGAAACATAGACAAAAAACTACATGTCAGGTAGATTATGAAGAGAGAAATACACAGTATACATGATTCGTGTAATGTTAGTAGTAGTACTTTATAATACTCAGTACTCTGTTAGTACAGTCATACTTTACTTTACTGCAGTTCTGCAAAGCATTCAGTTCAGTGTTTATGGCAATGTTTTGGTTCTTCAGTCAGCGTCTTTACCGTTCTGTAGTTCTCACTCTCACTCCTCTCATCAGCATTCCTTTATGGTTGCAGCTATATTCAGCTGAAAAGACTAAAAACCAACTTAACAAAGACAGAATTCAAGTAAATCCTGCCTCCTCTGGAGGGAAAAACAATCCATTTCCTCTGCAGTTTGTATTGTGTGAAGGTGCCTTGCTGTCACTTTTGTCTGCTAGCAAGAAAATTAAAAATGTGCTGTGTGGTGGGACGCACAACCAATACAGAACTGACTGACAACACAATCTGAAGGTAAAGAAGGTAAAAGAAGACAGAGGCATGGGTATAGTCAGACTCATGTTTTTTGGGGGTCTGAAAAAACTAAGCTAAAGCTAAGCTAAGCTTCTGAGCTTCTGAGCTGAGAAGATAATCTGGAGTTTTGAAGCATCTTGCTGATACCATCTTTAAAAATCATCATATATGATAAGCAACATGAAAATTGTACATTTAATAGAACTTACAGTGTAATAGAACTTACTCACAACAATGTATTTCCTTATATTGAATAAATGAAAACATAAAAATACATCACAATAGTGATTTACTTCACAGTAAGTCATTATCTTAACTGATTCATGCAATTTTGTTACAGTAATGTAAACAGCTTAAGCAGAAAAAAGTCAGATCTATTTTAGGTTTGAGTGTGTCAGCTATACTACACTATTGTGATGCTGTCTGGGGAGAAGTGTGGAAAAAAGTTTCCATTCACTGTCACTCCACTCTGCTGCAGTGAGAGTTGCCTTGCTGAAATGCAGACTTGGCGACCACCAGTGGGAGTTTGCCATGATTGTGTTGTGCTGCTGCTGCACTGGGCTTTAGGTAGTGCTGAATGGGCAGAGGGACAAAAGCACAGTAAGGGAGATGACCCCTGGGCCAGCTGTCACACAAGCAATACAGAGGAAAGAGAGAGAGGAATTCTCCTGAAATAGCGTTTTACTCGTCCTTCGTAACAGCATATACTGTACAGGCGATGACAATAAGTGACATTTCCATATGTGCGGGTAAACATCTGCCCATCTGTAGTGTATTTAGGTCGCCGCTGGGTGTCAATGGGCAATAAAGGTTATTCTTTATGATATAAGTGGCTCTGCTGTGAAATGTCAGTGTCATTGAGAAAACGAAGGTCAAAGTGACACAGGGATGAGAAGAAATAGTGTAGTGGATAATGATTGTGTAGGAATAGGTGCTATTAGACTGCCGTGTCTGTATCTAAAGCACTGCTGTCACTGAATGGATATTTCTGTCCTTCATTTCTAATACTTTAATTTCCATCTTTGTTTTTCCCTCAGTGTACACAAGTTCTTGCTGTTTCGCTCATGGCCTACTTTACAGTCCTGTGTTTCATCACGTCTCACACAGTCTTCTACCTCTGTCTGCATCCACACCCAGCATTTTATTCTCTCCAGACATATTGTACACTAAATACTAAATCTACATGTTTTAAGCCTTATGTGGCAGCCATGGATGGAGACCTGTTTTCAAAATTGTCCATCTGTCTCAGTCTATTCAGTTCTTCAGGAACACTTGAGGGAATTTCTTTAAACTTGGCACAGACCTCCACTTGGAATTAAACTCAGTTTGGTGGCCAAAGGTCTCTGTGACTTCATTGACTGATTTATTTTAGCCATATTGTATGAATTATGACAAACAACACAAAACATGTGCAACCTATATCTCTATATTAAAACATATTTTTGAGTTGAAATCATTTGGTGGATGTTTAAATATTGTATTTGATAAATAAAGGTGTTTTATTTCTCTCACCTCACCTTCTCTTCGTCTGTCATTGTTATAATCATCTTTCCTCTGCACTCCCCTCATGTTACCGCTGCCCTTTTTTGCATGCATTTAGCTTTCTCTCTTGGGTCAGCTGGGTGCTTGACATACAGCTAATTAATACTGCGCACGTGTGTAGTCTCTGTGTGTGTTTCAGTGAAGCAGGTGTTTTCTTAAAATCAACATCACACCTCAAATGCATGTAATTACTCTTGGGAGGTTCTCAGTGCAACACTGGTCCTCAACTGTCTGCACTAAGAGGGCATCAGTTGGCAATTAAGTGCCTTGCTGAGCACCACCTCACCAGTATTTGCTGAGACAAGACGATTTCATGTTGTCTTCCTGATCTAACCCCTAGACCGAAGCAGGTGAACCAGTGGCCCTGAGCCCCCCTCTCTGATGTATGTGTGTGTGTGTGTGTGTGTGCGACTTACAAAGGAGAAGTCTGGTGCATTTTGGCACAGAAGTCTGGGGAAGACAGCCTGTCTCTGAACACGCTCCTCATCTTCAAACACGTTGCCATACATGAATCCATTCAGCATGGTGGAGTGGGCATGGACATCAATGTAGAACTCCAAGCTAACCCGCTGATGAAGGGAAACACAAAGAGAAGAGGTGCAAAAACAGCAGATTAGTTAGAATATTTTATATATATTTATATTATTTCACATCACATATTATTGACTTTTTTGGCTCCGGGACCCTCCAGACACAGCATCCCCAAGATTTGCTCACACCTCACACCTGAAAGGAGCCAACCATCCACACATAATGTCAATCAGGCTGTCCTTCTGAAGGGCACACCTTCAGTACAAACAGAAGGTGGTGTAAACACACACACTCACTCCCTTCTGGATGTCTGACCCTAACTGAATTTATCAGATTAATATGGACTTCGTATTGACCATGTCATGTCTTTTCTCTGTACCTTCGGTAAAATAGATTTGATAAGACCTGTTTCTTGTGCGTGCGCACACACACTCCACACAGAAAGAGACACACTTTCCTCTTGTGATACAAATATATCACAATCTCTATAAGCCTCAGGATACAGGGCCATCAGAGTTATGAGCCAAGGAGGCGACAAAAGAGAAGCATCAAGTCACAAAGGTTTAACACTAAAGGTGAATTTATTTTAGCTTGTTAGAACTAAAGTAAAGTGTAAGATGGCTAATAACATGTTCCTGCATCTACAACAGGAGGGCAGCCTGACACCCAGTGCTGTACATTTTTAAAGGTGTGATCACACTGTAAAGCTAGAGGATGAACCTCACTAAAAATGGCAGCACAAAGGAAATGAAAGAAGAACAAAAAGTGAGAATGTTGGTCAGATGTCACCAAAAAAAACAAAAAAGTATAATTTCTACATTTCAACCCTTAAATCCATTGTTGACTTTGTCTTCAATTATTGGTTTAGATTAATTTCTGTTTATTAAGAATGAACAGAGGCGACATCCTCACTTCAGCAGCCCATGTTTGTTTCCCTGTATTTCACCAATTGCATGGGAATGCAGAGATATTAACATGACTTATATAGTCAGAATTTCTATAACTAAGCTAAAACAAGGTGCAGCATTTAGCTCTGATTGGATCGACTTCAACACAGGTTCTTATCTCTCTGTGGTCCTGGTTGGCACTCAGGACTCCAGCAATGTAAATACTAAAACCTCAATGTGTAGACTGGCAGTATCCTCACTTCAGCACTCCAACACAAGCGCAGCAGATACCCCCTCCGCCACGCACGCCTTCTGACCCCTCACTCTGTGGCAACACCCACCAGTATCCCTCCTCCCCTCTCTTATCACTTTGTTCACCTTCTCCTGGTTTTATCCTTCCACTTCTCTTCCTCGTCCTCCCTTTTTTTATCTCCTTCCCTCCCTTCTTACCTCCCCACTCATTAAAGATTCAGGACCACACCATGTTCCCTGTGGGTCATAAAGAGGAGGAGAGGAAGAGAAGAATGAGATGATGGGGAAGGAGCGGAGGAGATAAGGGGAGAAGGAAGGAGGAAGGAAAGGAAAGGAGAGGGGAAAAAACAAAGAAGGACAAAAGACAGAGAGAAAACCTTGAATACGGTTTTAGGTATTTGTGTGTGTGTGTATGTGTGTGTGTGTGTGTGTGTGTGTGTGTGTGTGAAGAGACTAAGGGGCAGGGAAGAGCAAACAGCAAAAACATAGAGATGGGGGTGAAAGGGGGAGACAATAAGTATGTAAAGACAAACAGAGAGAGGACGAAATGAGAGGAAGACAGAGAGAGATAGAGAGAGACATACAGATGTGCGTAGAGAGATTGGCAGGAGAGAGAGAAACCAGAGAGAGAGAGAGAGAGAGAGGGAAGCGGTGCTTGGGCGGCCCAGGCGACGCAGTGTGCCTGTGTTTGAAATTCCGCTCACAGCCAAAGCAATTTCCTGGCGGTGGCTGTGCTGTCAGCTGCTTGGCTGGCTGGCGGTGAAATATGGTGGCTGGGAGTCGGCCGCTAGCAGCCCCCGACAACCTGATGGATGGAGCCCCAGAGGAGAGGAACAGCAGCAGGAGAAGGTGGGGTGGGGAAGAAGAGGGAGGGAGAAACAACAGAAAAACAAAAGGGAAAAAAAACAGGCAAGAAACAGAAAAAAGGTAAATGCAGCCAACAGAGCAGTGGTGGTGATGGGAGGTAGACAGAAATATGTAGTGAGACATAAAGACAGAGTTAAAGGAGGGGTAAGGAAAAAGAGATGTGAGAGCGGTAGATCCAGGTTTATTAAGCAGAGGGTGGAGGGAGTTAAAACCAGGAAGCCGTGGTCTAGACGAGGGAAACAAGCCTAATAATCACCTGGGTCTCCCCCCTTTGGTGGAGGTTGGTGGAGGTGGGAGGAGGAGGGGGGGGGGGGATAAAAGGAGGAGGAGATAGAAGTGGCAGCATTGGAGGAGGGAGGACAAGCAGGTGATCAAAAGTGGCAGACAGGGTGTAGTGAAGAGGTTAACTGGCTGTTACATGCTCACAGAATCAAAGCGGCTGAGGTGAATGAAGTGTCTGCAAATTCAGGACAAGTTTTTTACTCGACTGTGTTTAACAGAAGGAGCAACTGACTCTGGACAATGTTTGGAGGGGTTAAAGATTTAATTATTGTTAATGTAAGAATTCTGTAATAAATACAGCTATGAATAAGGTCCTGTTTAATAATTATACGTGGTTACCTTTTTGAACAACCTATTTTTTTTTTTAAATATGAACAATTCTTGAACTTAATATTGACTCTCATCATGAAAGAAAAGGATGTTCAGCTATTTGTGCTGCCTACATCATGGATAGTTATCTTGGACATGGAGAAATGTCTTGTTGTTGTTTGCTTTCTACTTTTTATCTGGAGCAAACTTTTCTTGGACAATTTGTTTTTTTCTGCCAGAGGCTCCACCATTCTCCAAGTTGTCTACTCTGTCGCCTTGGCAACAGTCACTCCCTTCTCCAGCTTGCACACCTTTGTGCCAGTTTGCAGACGTCACCACAGACTGAAAACACAAATATACTTCAGATAGAGATTTAGCTGCAGCTGAAGGGTTTAATGGGTGTGACCTTGTTTGACTATAGGTTGAATATAACATGCTCATTTGTTTGAAAATGCTTTGCACTAGCTTTAATTGATAGTTTCTAGCCTAACCTAACCTCAACCTGTGGCCAGAAGTAAACAAAGTGTCAGAGCTAATACAGCTAATATATCAGACTGTCCTGAAAATAACCCAGAAGGATTCTACATCCTGAGAAGGTCTCCTTCACAGCATCATGTGAAGGACACCATAGGAGCAGCAGTAACAGCCATGAAGCCCACACAATGTCATGTCCAGGCTTACTACAATGCTCAGTTAATGCCCTGTCAATCAAACTGAGACGGTTCTGAAGGCCCCACCAATGTGATTGATGCCTCAATTAACAACCCGCTCTGACCTCCAGAATTGTTCATTTGAAATTGTAATTAAGCAATTAGGGGCAATTAAGAAACAGAGACTGCTGAATGAAAGTCAGAAGACAATTTGAGAGAGTGAGAGAGGGAAACATGGAGGGAGCGAGTGTCCAAATTAAACCTCTCAGAAAGAAACAAAAGCCCCATCTTGCTGCAGAAACTCCAGGGAACTCTCAACTTGTGGTGAACTTTCAGTAGCGGCAAACAATTTAGTGTAAAACCTAGAAGGTCAAACGAATGAATTTTGTCAGACAAGTACTTATCTGCTGCATATTAATTAGAGCGGGGTGCGGGGGTGCAGCGAGAGCCGTAAATGCTCGGCTTATCTTTACACGGAAAGGAAAAAGAGCTGATTGAAGCAGGATTACAAGCTCCTGAATAAAGCTCTTGGCATCAGCAGCAGCATACCTTTTGAGGGGAAGAGGAAGAGCTGCTTGTTCAGGGGAAAAAAAAAGTTGAACGTACTACTCACATAATGCATATTACACCGCATTAAACATATAATACCTGTGGGAGGAGTGGAATGGGTTTATTCATGTGCAGAATCCACCTGGGCTTATAGGTGGGCAGCACAACTGGAAACACATGCACATGAGAGGACGTTAGCCACACTCTCTCTGTTCTTTTAATGGTTCATATGCTGTCTGTTCATTATGTCAACACTGGATTTAACATAAAACACCATCTCTGGATGTTTATTTTACTGTTTTAACGGCTCAGTAGGTTTTGTTTTTACTTGCTGTTGATGTTTGTTTTGGGCTGCTGTTTTCTATTATTTGCATTTATTGTTTTAAGTAGTGTTAGACTTTCATCCAGGAAATTGGGGTTTGTGTCTCCTGTTTTTCCAATTTACTTTCCGAAGACATGTCCAAGTCAGTTGTTTTAGATC
Organism: Parambassis ranga; assembly: GCF_900634625.1. Lineage (NCBI taxonomy): Eukaryota > Metazoa > Chordata > Actinopteri > Ambassidae > Parambassis > Parambassis ranga. Next base: position 11,720,938 of record NC_041025.1, read on the forward strand.
TTAGTTTGGGTTAGCCTGGCTCTTTCTCTATTCTATACAAAGATTGATAGGGGACAGTACAACAAAAATCCAAGCAATTTTTTGAACAACACAGGCAGCAAATCATCACATAAAGACCGCCCCTTATTAGATAAATGATTATGATTGGTTCGACTGTGTTTTTACCAAGTAACACTAGCTGTGAAGTGGAGGGATTCCAGACCCATTTCAAGGAGACAATTTGTGACTGGTCAGGTTAGTTTTGGGTTAAATCTGATACTACCACACTAAACACACGTTCAATGCAAACGTCTTCCCTCTACAACAAGCTTCTTTACCAATTCTTCAAGTTCCGTGATGACATGTCTCACCCTGATTGTGAGATTTTACATGTGCTTATTTAAATAATAGCATATAATTACATAAATACAACAAAAGTAGTTTTCAGAGTAAGGTCTGATGAACAGGATGAGATCACTATGTAGAGAAATGTAGTAGCCTACTGTGTCACAAAGCCAATACTAGATAAGTGCTGGTTAGGACATGTGTTTAGAAAACGGTTGTTTCTAACCTCAGGACAACTGGTTAATGGCTAACTTAACATCTGGACCAGGGACAGCAGGTGAAAACTGTCATTTGGCAAACACTAGCACTTTTACACTGATGCTGATTGTGATGAGCATCATCCCTGAAAACAATAAACAAATAAAATGTTTTGTTTTGATGAGCTAATTCAAAAGAGTGAGCATCAAACACTGTGTTAAAGTTTGCCCCTGAAAAAAGGATAAACGGTATCACTCATACACTGCTGCAAACCTCTAACCGGTATTTCATTAGTTAGAGAAGCCAATTCAGGTCACAGGGGCAGTGACCCTCTAATGATGTAGCGATGACAGAACATGGCAGATGGCATGACCTGCTTCATGGATGAGAGTAAATGACACAAAACTCTGCCTCCGTCTGTCTTCATCTATCTGACTCTCTCCCTCGCCCTCTCTGTCTGTACCCTGCTCTCAAATTGATGGTGGTATTTGTCTGTTTATGAACACAGAGGTGACTTGTAATCAGGCTGAACGGGCGCAGGCAGCCCTCTGCTTCAGGCCTGTTAACGCTACATGAGCTGCCACATCTGTTAGGAGGGCATGCCAGGGGAGGAAGATGTGATAAAAAAAAAATACAGCGAAGAAAAGGAAGTGGGGAGCCACTAAAAAAAAAAAAATATTGTGTTAAAATTAAGATAAGGTAAAAGCCTCTGAACCCAGTTGAGAGAAACAGCATACAAATTGTCAGAGTAGGAGAGTTTCATCTGTATCTTCCTGTGAAAAGCAGACAATTCAGCTTCCAATGGAGGGAGAATAAAGAGAGGGATGATGGAGGGATTGAAATGACGCAGGGATGATGGAGAAAAATTGGCTGTAAATCTCAGAAATGGATCAGAAATGGTTGGCTGACACCAGAGGACATTTTACCGCACATAGAGAGAGGAGAGAGACGACAGCGCGGCAAAAAGAAAGACACAAACACACACAAAAAGCACACACACAGGCTGCCAACGTCACGCACAAGGCAAATCTGCCCATTGAACAAGAAAGGCAGAGAAAGAGAGAGAGAGAGAGAGAGAGGCTGCAGGAGTCACAGAAGGAGGGCATTAGGGAGGATTTCAAGGTGCAAAATCCATCTAGGTGCCGTGACAGCAGCTAATACGTTTGTTTCAGATAGAAAATTAATTTTCTAATATTAAAAAGGTCAAAAATAAGCCAAGGCAACAATGACCTCTTTGTCATCCTTAACAAATTATCCAAAATGGCAGTGTCAGATCGGTGGGGATACATCGGCCGGTGATGAATGCTTCGAGTAATCAGCCAATCAAAAAGAATTCTTCTTCTGCTTTTGATAAATGAGCTGGAAAAGCAACGCTTTAGGAAGAAGATGGGTCCATTTGTTTCTTTGGTCTCTTTTCCTTTTTCCCCCCTCCTTCTCCATTTCTCTCTTTTCAAAACAAACAACAGGGTAGCTTGGGAACAGATTATAGCTCCTTGCATCACTGACTCTTTCAGCCATTTTCCCTGCTGACCACAGTTTAGCTGCAGATGGTAAATGATGGAATTTTATGAAACACTTAAGGCAGAATAGCAGAATAGCAAGCAGAATAAGCTCAGACGTCATTCACTGTTGTCCTTTTAATAGCATTAAACTATTTACATGTCTGAAGCTGTGTTACAGAATAAAACTCTGATGTCCTAGGTCATATGTTTTTTTTTAACCTGGTTCAACAGGGGGTTCAATATCAGGGGAGGATTCATTTGGATGATACGAGCTGCTTTTGTTCCCTGAGTTGCTTATAGGTACAAGTCTGATGAGTGATGATCAGGGTAAGTTAATCAGAGGCAAAAATATAGTCTGCCCTCATAAATTGACAAAACATGGCCTTTGGAATATTAAATGAATAAAACTAATCGGAAAGATGAAGTTAACTAACACACCATGTTTGCAGATCCTATGAGGTTAAATTGACTTTGAGCTAATATTTGGTTGAAGTGATTAAATTCTCTTTATAGGCTAAATAAGATCCTGAAATGCACTGAGCTTGATAGTAATCTGTTACCTGACCAATCTTTGCTTCCATGAAGTTGGATTGTAAACATAGAGAAGGAATCTGTGATTGAAACAAGAGGTTTGACAGGCTGTTTATATGTTTATGTTTGTATGTTTATTTTATTGGACCAGCTGATTTAAAAAGAAGGGCATGAGTTCAGAGTGCTTCTCCACATCTCTCCCCCTGTAGACGTTCTGTTTTCATCTCCCTCAGGGAGAAATGTGTGCTATCATCACTTATAAATCACTCCTAATGCAGGTGATATTTTGGGGAGTGATGAATCTATTGATGCTAAATTGTTACTTTACAAACTCGTTGTTTTCATAGACAAATAAAACCTGGCCAAGTGAGCTGGTTGATAGAACTTAAGTCACTAAAATCTGTTGAATTTGTATACAAATATTTGTCAAATAAAAGTTTGCAGCAGTCAGTGTGGTGTAGATTGCTTCTGCTACAGGCTCTGGTTTAAAAGCCACTTTTCTAGAAACTCACAGCCAGTTATTGAAGTTATATAGAAAAAGGAAGCTATTTTACTAAGAGAAAGGGACTGCTGCTGCTGCTGAATTCACAATGATAAGTGATCATTTCGGAGTGACTCAGGTGTTTGTCACAGGACTGGTTGATGGGTTGGAAACTGAATAAGCTCCTTTGTGAACAGAGGGCAATGTGACTTTGAGCCATGATGTCTTGTGCATGAGACTGTGGGTGTTTAAAGTAGTAAAGATGTCATAGTGATGGACAGACCCTCTGTGTCTTTATAAAGGCCCATGACCAGTTTGTATTGTGACTTTAATTAACTTAACATTCACAGTCTGCACAGTATTTATTAATGTTAGATATAGATATGGAATTAAAGACGCACAAGACAACACACATATTGAATAATTGAATGTATACAGCACTATAAATATTGAGCTGTAAGAGTGGTGATTGATAAGTTCACAGCCTAACGCTGTAACCAAAAGGCAGGGACTCCATGAGAACACAGATGGTTCTGACATACAACATCGCATACTAACTATGCATATGGCTACGTGACTAATCTCTACTGCCGACAGTGTCTGGAGCATAAAGTGGACTCAGTCCAGCTCATACCACTCACTCATAGGTGGGTCTGCTCCTTAAGGCAGCAGCTAATTAAACCACCAGCAGTGGCTGGGTTTAGTCGTATTGTGTCACAGAGAGTTTATAGACAAATCAGACATATTGTTGCTGGAATCGTGGCTTTTCTTACAAAATACAGGCTGTATTACTGTCAATTTATATTCTGTATGCGTACTGCAAAATACAGACATTTTTGTGTCTACCACCACCATAACAAGCTAGTTCATAGTTCAAAGCTCAAGCTTCTTCATATTTATGTAATTTGAATCCCGCTGTTGGAACGTATTGTTATGAGTTTGAAAAGACAGCAAATGTAGCTGCTTTTACAAATGTGACTGTCCTTATCAGGCAGGAACAACCCATTACAATTTATTATAGCCTGAAGACAGTGTTAACGTTGACTGTATTTGTCTGGTGAAAGCATCATTATCAAAACCTGCATTCTTAACAAGCTTTCACACAAATGAAGCAAATTGAAATGAACACAGGGCTGCTGCTGAAGCTGTGTTTGCAGTGACTGTGAACAGCTGATGCTCACTTATGATTTGTTGAAACTGTACAGCACATACCTACACATGCAAGCTTAATGATGATGATCGCAAAGGTAAAGGTGCAATCAGTAATCATTAAGAAGCTCTTCACACATGATTACGATAATTCCCGAGCAGCACTGATTAAATAGTCTCTTAAAGGTTGATATGGTAAGAATTAGAAATGTTTTTGGTTGCTGAATGTCCAAAGCTAAGCTTCCCTCCCCTTTCTTAGCTTAAACATACCTATAAAACAATAAAATCACCCAGAAATGGAAAATTACTTCTCATTCTTGCTTGGATAGTTTTAAACAAATACACAGAGCTATCAGCTAGCAAATGGCCCAGATATGTTAGCTTAGCCCAACTGTTCTGCTGTGGCCGCTGCTGATCTCCTCTTAATGGAGTCCTCCAGCAGAGCCCTCCAACCCTGGTAGCCTCATTAGACTCTACGCCTGCTGTGTGAGACGAGCATGAATGGAGGGCAGCAGCACATGGCCTCCTGGCTGCAGAGTTGGCATTGAAACTGGCATCTGGGAGCCCCAGACATGAGTAGTGTGTCTGATGGGATTAACTGGCTGTGGCGAGAGAGAGAGAGAGAGACAGAAGAGGAGAGGTTGCCCAAGCCTCCAAATTAACTCTGCAAGTCTGAAGGCTATCATCAGGGAGAAGGAGAAGAGGGGTTCAGCAGGACAAGTGCTGGTGGAGAACAGAGAAGGAAATGGAATGGAGGGCATCTGACCAGCAGGAGTGGATTTAGTAAACATATGGTCCAATGGAGTGCTGACTGGGGACTGCATTTACCCAGCTCGGGAAGTGGTGGCAGGCAATGAGGTTATTTTAATGGACTGTAGAAATACACTGTAAAACTCAATACAATCAAACACAAAGCTACACTGATTCATGAACATCTCTAATGAGTTACATACTAGATACAAATAAATTAAAATCAATGATCGCTGATCCGGCCTCTCACAGCCCATTTCTGTTTCACATGATGTTGTGATCATTACACCTTATTTGTAAAGGTTGGCATCTGGCAGATAAGACTTAAAGAGAGCTCATCTTGACCAAGGTTGTCATTACGATATCAGAAATATGTGTAACTGAATTGCTACCGCACTTCAGCTGTGTTTATATGTGTCTGCCAGTCCAGACTGTGTGTGTGTGTGTTTATGTGTCTATGTGTGTGTGAATGACAGGCATGAGTGGATCACCCTGCCATGACGGAGTCTATCGATCAGTGTGTCAGCGTCGGGGGAAAAGGTTAATCCGCCTGATGCCAGCCCCGCTCCTCACCCCATCTCTGGCCTGCCCTACGTCCCGCCCCAGCCTGCTTCCTCTCTTATCAGGATTAGAGGAGTGTACAAAAGGGCAGAGTATTCCCAGGACACACACTGACCTTCAGTAATCCCACCAACCTGCCGCTCTGCTTATAATTAACATCAGGAACAAAAAGAAAAAAAAAATCCCCGCCCTGCCTATGAAGCATTTAGACTGAAAGTCTAAAACTAGAGAAGAAAAAAGTTACAGTGAAGTGAAAGACTGAAAGCACAGTCTTGCTTCAGTAATATGTTTTGAATGGCCAAGAGAGCCTGGCTGACATTCTAGAGGTGCTGACTTGCCTCCCCACGCTCCCCTAGTGCACACACCCCAAACACAGATTGCAGAAACATGCTGAACCAAGCAGGGAGAAAGAAAACTGTTCTCGGGACCAGTAGATACTGATGTGGTGCAGGAGGGCGTGTGTGTGTGTGGGCTCACCGGGTCTTGGTTCATCTGCACTATGAGTTGTTTAACAGCATGCAGCGTGGGGTGGGCCCATGGAGAGGGATCCTGCCAGTGACGATTCAGGTCGAAGCCCATCAAAGAACACCTGCCCGCACACACACACACACACACACACACACACAATGAAACTTATCACAGAGGATTAAAGGTACTCTGGAGTCATGAAAACTAGTAGAAGTTTTTACAAGGATGCTGCGCCTTGTATTGTGTAATTTTTAGAAAAAATGGACACTGTTTTTATATTATTCTATGAATTTCCAAATAACATAATTATAACATAACATAACATCATTTTCCAGCACTTTCTTTAAAGAAGCAGTAGTTTTTCCATCTGCAACTAGCTTCTCCACTGCTCTAACAAATTTACGATTTTTTTTGGGGGGGGGGGTATAACACTGTATATTGTAAACTAGAGAGTGAATACTGACATGGCCAATGTAGGCAATGAATCCCTTCAAAATGTGTAGTTTTTATATGGCAGAAAAACAAGTATATATAAAACTTGTATACATAACTTGTTTACAGAAATAATATAATACAAATCACCAGTAGGTAGTGTGCAGATTGTTTTTTGAGACAGACAGAGGGACACACAACCTGCAACAAAGGTCTGGTTGTCCAGGAGCTGAACCGTGGATGTTGTAGTCATATAACATTTACCCCTATCTTATAGTTTTACCTGCAGCCCCCCACTGCCATAATGTGATGTTTACATGGGAAGATGCACTCTGATCTGCCCTGTTTGTTACTGTGTGCATGTCTGACATTTACTGAAGCCGTTGGTAATGACACAGGAGGAACTGATACTGCAAAGCAGCTGAGCTGAGCATCCAGCCATGAAGAGAATACACATCCCAGGTTAACTGCCATTGATTCTTTGCTCTGCATGTATCTATTCCAGGCGGCGTTTCACCATGTCCTGCTGAGATGGCTATGTGGTATCTGTGTTTCACTTTGTATGTGTGGCAGAGTGGGGGAGATGCCACGGACATTCATATAAGAGCATATGTGATTCATGGGGGTGACAATTATTACTGTTCACCTACTGTCAATATGCTACTTATCAACACTCAATGTGAAAGCAAGAAAATGAGAATCATTTTTAGCAGTCACCAATCAGTCAACTATGTTACAGACATTGTCCCTGCTGGAGAGCAGCAACAGAGAGTTCCTGTGAATGTATTGTGGAGTCAGTGACAAGCTACAACCACTAGATGGCATTCACAAACACAGAGGGAGCACTGCTGATGCGTATCTCAGTGAGCATTAGTATTCTGGGGGCTGAGCCTATTAAGTAAAAGGCAATTATGAAAAAGGGAAAGAGAAGAGAGGAAAACAGAGGAGAGGAGGATGCCCACAGAGCTGCAGCAACAGTGTTAAAGACGGACAGGATGGACAGAGAGAACAACCCTACAGCCAAACACTATCTTCTAACAACTGCACTGCTGTGAGCCATATGAATTCATTAAGCTCCCTAAAGGTGGAGTTAAGAAGATATAAACCCACATAGCATGATATAAAACCATGTAACGTGTCAGTTGTATTTAATGTACTACATACAAATTAAGAAATAAAACGTGTGTGTGTGTGTGTGTGTGTGTGGTGTACCTGTAGTTGCCCAAGTAGACTCCATCAGGATTTAGCATGGGGACTATCTTGAAGATCACGTGATCTCTCAGGATCTGAGCAACGGGATGCTGGCTCACCAGGAAGTCAATCACACCTATCACACACACACACAGGAATATAGACTTGAAAAGAAAAGCAAAGGCAGGCTGGCAGTTAATTGAGTTTTGAGAAACAAAAGGAGAGGGAAGGACAGCGAGGGGGCATCGTCAGAATCGAGGGAGGAATAGGAGACGTCAAGCTTAAATCGATACAAATGGAATGGAGCTGACGGCGCTGGAAAAAACAGACAGTATACAGCGGGCTAAAAGCCAATTCATCTGATTCACGATGCACACACACTCCAAAACACAAGGACACATATACATAGATGAGACACATTACAGACAGACAGATTGACAGACAGACAGGCAGGCAGGCAGACAGGCAGACAGGCAGGCAGGCAGGCAGGCAGGCAGGCAGGCAGACAGGCAGACAGGCAGACAGACAGACAGACAGGCAGGCAGGCAGACAGGCAGACAGGCAGGCAGGCAGGCAGGCAGGCAGACAGGCAGACAGACAGGCAGGCAGGCAGGCAGGCAGACAGACAGACAGACAGACAGGCAGGCAGACAGGCAGGCAGACAGACAGACAGGCAGGCAGGCAGGCAGACAGGCAGACAGACAGACAGGCAGGCAGGCAGGCAGACAGGTTGTCAGAGTATTCTCCTCCATTACATGGAGACTGATGCTCTTGTGTCTACAGTGATATCAGGTTCATGTACAAGGTTATTGTTGAAAGAAAGCATTAAACATCACAATTTACAACTAGTATTTTAGTCTGTAGCTTTAATGTAAATGAGCTGTTGCAAGCTTTTCTGAAGGAGGGCTGTGTCGTTCCACATAGTACTCATTTGGGGAGAAAAACAGCACCTATGAGAGGGTTTTATTTGGTAGATTTAATTTGTATTGGAGCTCACAGATCTATTTGTGAGACACCAACTCCTTATAAAGTACATGTAATAAACGTCTTGTCATTCATTTAATAAATGTTATGCATTAAATATACGTTTTTAAGTTTTAAATTGGCTTCTCTATGAAAACTACAGTGATAGAAAACTTCTTGGATTGACATGTATACTTAAAGGAATTGCTCACAGGGTCCCCCTAGAGTCGATGAACCCTATTGTCTGCTACAACTGTCGAACACATTTGTTGACTAGCAGCCAAGAACACCAGCAAACTCCTTCAAAGCTGGAGCTGTGTGCTCAAACATGTCATCAGAAATATCGTCAATTTCCTAGCATGTTAGCTTCCAGCTAGCAATCAACTTGAATTTTTGACTCCTCATATTTTAGCTCTCGGCAGCGAGTGAAAGCCGGGCCGACATTAATCCTTGTTCAAGCTCTTGCATTATTGGGGATTTAAGGTATGGACTTTCACTCATTTCAACACTTTTTTAAGTTGCTTTCAGTTTATTTGCTAACTTTGAATTTGCTAACTCTGCGGATGTGATGAATACCGTAAAGTAGGAACATTTGCAGTCCTTTGAGGTACGGGTTCCTACTCGAACCCCAAAATTTTCTATAGTGCCAGTGCAGGCGATACAGACACTGTCATGCATTCTATTGTGAGTTGATGTAACGTCAGTGATTTTGGAAATACAGTTTGTTTGGTGTTGCTTCATATATAAACTATAATATGACCTCTGACATGTGGGGCTGCAGCTGCACCTAAATCAATCCAATGAAACCGGCATGAACACGACATTCAAACTTTACCTTGACAGATAAAAGAGGCAGGAGACTCTCCAGGGTGAACACGAGCTGTAAGAAAGACCAGCTTCTTCTCCTTCTCTGGACCCTGGTAGTCTATGGAGGAGGAAGAACAGGTGTGGAAAGGGGGGGGGGGGGGGTGTAACATATTAAGACAGGGAGTCAGAGGGTGAATCAGCTGTTAATTCACACATTACTTTTTTACGGACCTGTAGAAAGCAATAACATGTTACAAGTTTAGGTCGGTATCAAAGTTAGATTTACATGCTGCCTATTAGAGCCTGTTGGGTCAAAACATGAGCTGACCTGGCCGGCCATTTTCAGCCAGACAGGCATGAATGAAACATCAAACCAACACACAGCACAGAATATTAACCAGACGAGGTGAATTATACATCTACACAGGTCAGGATCAGTCCACAACAGGTGTGACCTGATACAGGTCTTCTTAAGTCTTCTGGCCTGGCTGAGGATTTTTTCCTCCTCACTGGCTCTGCTTTGGACAGGATGTCGGACAGATGTGTTTGACTCTGCCTGAACACTGCCAGTCACTTCACAGGTGCATGCTTGCACACAAGAGGGTTAATATACCTTTGAAATAAAAATAAATAAATAGAGGTTAAAAAAGTGTTTTTTTAGTGTATTTGAAACCAGCATCAAAAAGACAGAACATTATTTTGAAGTCAAATTAACCCTTGAATGTATTAGAGGCTACAGTAGGGTCTGATGTTTCTGTTGTTCTGCTCTGCTCATATTCAAACAGGCTAAAAGTTATGGCTAAATAAGAGAAAAAAAACAAACACCATCCATTCTGAGTTCCCAGTTTAAAAGCACAGAGGTTAAAGTTTTGCTGTTTTCTTGGCCAGTGTTTCTCTTCTAATCTGCTGTTGCTAATAGATGAAAGTGATTGCGTGCCTCATTGCTATACACAAACTTAATATCTTATCGATCCCACCACGCTCTTCTGCTGAGCAGAGAAAATGCTAATTAGCAACAGGCTATACACCTTTCCTTCTCTTTAATTCCAATTTAACCTCAGAGCAATACGTGTGTATGTGTGTGTGTGTGTGGGGGGGTGTACATGTGTGTCTGTCTGAGTGGGGTCGTAAACAAAAAAAACAAAAAAAGCATTGTTCCGTTTAAGCACTCTGCCTCTGATTTTATTTCGCTTTTTCCTCCCTCTGCCCTTCACAGAGACAAATGGCTTTGCCATTCAGGAGTCTCCGTGGAACGGGGCAGGCCGTTTGTTGTAAATGTGAGTGCTTGCGGTTTGGCCGGCCGCTGGGTGCTCGGTGGCTGTGAAATTCCATCACTTAGAAATTCTACTTTGGCCTCGACCCCAGGCCACCACACAGGCTCCTGATACAAGAACACAGCCGCGACACACACATTGTATAGTGCAAAGCTGCAATCAGGAAAAGAAAAAAGCACAGGCAGACACACACACACACAGCCATTTTCCCTACAGTAAAACCAAGAACCCAGAAAGTTGTGAGCCAAACCGGAGGCAGCTGCCAAGGTCCCGACTGTCTGGGAATTCAACCATCGTGGCCATGCTACATTTAGTCTCAGTGCTACTGTGCCCTTGCTGCTTCATCAAAACAATCTCTTCCAGCAGACTCCTGGAGCTTACAATGGATGTACTGTTTATCCCACACCGCTGTCTGTGTGTGTTTGTATGTGTGTGTGACTATGTCTCCTCAGGGCTCTCACAAATGCTCCCCAAGTAGTTGTTGTGTTTATGTGTCTGTATCTCTGCATTCCACTGTATCTGGCTGTGCACAGCCAAGCATTGTAGCACAAAATTAAGTCCCACTATTCCATAGGCGCTCCGACACCCACAGGGAAGCTGGAGGAAACAAGTACCACAGCTAGGCTGTATGTGATGAAAAGTCACATTGTAACATATGTGTGGGTGACGTATACCATGAAGGTTAGGGTCAAGTTCTAGTGTCTCAGGAGCAGAGTGATGATGCAGGAGCATCTCCTGACCTCAAGGTGTCAGTAGAGATCAGCAGCCAGGGGGCCGAGAGAGAGAGAGAGAGAGAGAGAGAGAGAGAGAGAGAGAGAGAGAGAGAGAGAGAGAGAAAGACAAGAGATTAGACTGAAAGGTAGCTTTCTAAGACAACACAAATGATCTAACTTCTTTCTTGGAAAAGTTCTCGTTTTTGTCTGTCTTTGCTGACATTTCTCAGAAGTACGAGAAGCAGAAAACCGCAGCAACAATAAATCTCTTCCATGAAGAGTGCTGAGCTCAAAGTGCCTTTTCATTGATCTGAGACGCCACTGTGTGGTTTTGTTCAAATAAATAATGTACTGTGATATGAAACTGAAATAAATACACACATTTTAGAAGCCAATCCTTGTCGATACATTTAAACAGCAAATAAGTGATCTAAACACTTGAAAAAACTCAAGTATGTTGGCATATTCTCATCTTCTCTTATTTGTTGTGTCCAAGTTTTGCAAAACGCTGCTATTGAATCAAAACATAAACATGTGATAAAGCAGAATTTAGTAAGTTAATACACAATCTGTCCATTTTTGTTACTTACTTAATGGTACAGACTTTAGATTTAGTACTTTATTGTTTTGATTTAAATAAAGCATTATTTTCCTTTGCCATCTGCCCATGATTTACATGTGTATGTTAATCATGTAAACAGTTTTCTGAGCTCACTTGTTCACTGCAGACATGCTCCTGTAGGAACAGTGCTTACTCCTGAGAGGCCATATCTCTCAATTATAAACCTCTTTAACTTCACAGCATTGCAGTCCTCTATGGGCCTGTCACAGCAGCTCAGAACATGAAAATATATAAGAATGACGAAGAAAGGGATAAAAAAAAATAAATAAAATGAAGTGAATGTTGTAGAATGTTGCAGAGGAGGGTGGAGGCTGAGCTGAAGAGGGTGGTGGTGGTGGGTGACAATGAGTGAGTGAAAGAGGCAGAGAGGCAAAATTTATGCCCACACTTCCAATTCAAAGTGCTCCTTCAGCATATTTCTCACCTGCCAAAGTCACGCGCTGCTCCGTATGGCACATTACTGCTCATTCTCTCGCGGCTCGCCAAGAGGAAATAAAAAAATTAAAGTATGTCAAACTACGATCAGCTCTGATAAATATGTAAATTGCTGGAGAGAAGAAAAGTGCCAGCGAAAAAAAAAAAAAAAAAACAACATAAATCTAATGGATTCTGAAGGTCAGCCCTGATTTTGCTGGTCAGCTCTTTCTGTGACAGCAGTCTGGGGAACTTTGGGTTCAGTCTCATAAGTTGTGACATGATGTAATTAACTGAGGTCTTCTTCATCATTCTTCTTCAGCAGCAGCTACAAAGGAAGCCCTGTCAGGACCTTCTTGAAGACATGGCATACATTTAAATACATTGTAAACTAAATTTGATTCAAGAAGATGGAGGTAGAGTTTGCTTGCTTCTTTAATATCATTCATCTTTAGGCTTTCTGACATGGAAGGCGCTAAGCTGTGTGACTACAGTAATCTTACTGGAAACCTAAAACCATCTTGGGTTTTAACCTATAGATGAAATATGGCCTATCTACAGTCTTTGTGGGGAGAGTGAGTGTGCTGTGGACCTGTGTGATACAAAAACACATTGTCACACTAGCCACAGCTTTATACCACATTATACCACAAGTCTCACACCAAGGCCACCCTATATCTCTGCCTCCGCCCTTCGCTCTGCTCTGTGGATTTTACACCATAATAAATTAGCCTCACTTTGGCGAGATGGCAACAAGACACGCTTGATGCTCTGCTCAGTGCGTCATATCGAGGATGGGCGCGAGCTGTAAATTGTCAGTGGCGTTGAATTTATACAAAGCCTTGGGACGAGATGCAGCGCTGTGTACTGCCCAGCTGAGTGAGCCCCAACAAGCATCAAAGCAGCCCACCCCACCCGCTGACACCACCCCTCTGCCACCTCAAGGACAAACAGAAAGAGAGAGAAAGAAAGAAGAAAAAGGAGAGGCAGAGAGGGATGAAGTGCACAGGGCTCTAAAGTGATAAGAGTTTTATGATGCTGTTTTCTTCCACAGGAATTGACCAGGTCCCCAACTTAAATTTCTGTGTGTGTGTGTTTGTGTCTGTAGGTGCCGGAGAGCCTGTGGCGTGTCTCAGATTTATTCAGCTCATCTTATTGTAGGGCGGCAGGGGGACTGCCAAGGCCTCCTCACACATTCATAAAGCATCCCCCCTGTCACTTCACACACCACACATTACACAGCTAAACCCTCACACTGAGGTGGAGTGGAGGAGATGTAGTGACACAGAAAAACATTACTAATTGTCTACAGTTTATAGAGAGCTGCAGAAGGGAAGGTTATTTACAACTACAACAAAACTGCTAAAACAGAAACACAGAAGTGAGGTGGTGACAGAGAATGAAACCAAGGCAAAGAGAGAACAAAGAGAAGCAGAAAATACAGCAGGACATGAAACCTCACTGAGCTCATTCAAAATTCTCCTTTAGCTGATTTCTTTTACTTGTGTTCCAAGATCTATGGGCACCTTACACATCAGTTAGAACAGCCTGCTGTGTTATGGAGGGACCATGAGAAGGTGATCAAACAAATAAATACGACATAAGAGTGAAACTGAAACTAAAACACATTAACACATGTCTAATTGTAGTTCTTAAGATGCTGCCATTTAACAACAGATGGTCAGAGAGGAGTCAAAGTAAACAAAGCCAAGCAAAATATGAAGAAAGGTCAGAGGAGCACAAGTTAGATCTCTTTGATCTGCTGCAAAATGCTCGGGTTCATCTGGAAAATGAATGCTTGAATTTCTAAGGAAATGGCCAAGGAAATGGTGGAACGCTGCAGGTGGAAGCTTGCTTTGCAACATCTGTCTTGAAATGTTTTATTCCAAACACAATTTTTATTTTAAACCAAAACGAAGATGAAGGGGCATGGATCAGTCAGTGTTGACTTGTGTGTACAGTGACAGCTGATATGCTGTTTCCATTTACTGTCTGATGTTCAGAATGAGAAGCTGTCAGAGCTCATCTCCGTGGACTGAACCTTCATAAGCTTTTCCCTGATAATCAGGCAATCTTTGGTACCGGCAGTATTAAAGGAGTCATTGGCTGTATTTTGGTCTTCTGTATACCAAGTGACAAAGGCACTGTTTACAAAATCTGAGAACTTATAGCCAATGCCAATTATTTTGAATTGAGATGACATAAAAGAATGAGTCCTCTCTACCGCCACACTTTTATCCAGTCACCCCCCCCCCCCCCTTTGTATTCTCTCTCCTTCACTTCCTCTCTGTTTCCTTGGCCATCATCATGACCAGCCAGGCTGTGTGTGTGCAGCTGAAGAGTGCAATCAAAGGCAGAAATGTGGTGGTCAGAGGTGTGTCTGATTGTGCGTGCAAGAGACAGAGAGACCGTGTGGGCCTTGGGAGAAGATTACAATGGCTGTGTTGAGACACCCCCCGATTGGCATCACATCCAGACAGAAAGGGGAGGGAATGAGTGAATGAGAGAAAAGAAAATCGGAAGAGTCATAAATGGGATGAAGGGGACAGAGAGAGAGACAGAAATAAAGCAAACGAGAGAGAGAGGGAAGAAAAGGGAGACAGAGAGAAGGGTGTGAGCAGAGGAAACCCTTGAGAAGACAGCATGTAAATACGCCAACGGCAGGCCTCTTAAGTGGAGATGAAGAGGCGGCAGGATAAAAAGCTCTGAGCACTGTGTGATTATGGATCAATTTGCCGCAATCAAGTCCCCTTATGGCTGGTCCCTGTGAAATGGAGAGATTTCTGCTCCTCAAGGGCAGCCGTGATGACAGTGGAGGTCACAGACGATGGGAGTGACAGAGTGAGACGCGCTGACGGAGGGAGACGACGAGCATCAGAGGGGACGGGAAGGAGGGGAAACATTCAGTCCTAAACAAAGTGCTATACCCACCCATCAGTATTCAAGCCTGAGCTGAAGGGCTTTCTAATTATGTTAATGGAGAGGTGGCGGTAAAATGCAGGCCTTTGGTCATCATTGACCAAGAGTGGACTGATAGCAACATGAGCTCTGGTTCTGTTTGGGTCACAAATGAGCAGTCAAGTGGATACACAGTGACTGTCTTGTTTCATACACTATTCACATGTCTGACATGATATTGGAGATTTAGGTGAAGCTGGCTGAAAGTAGAGGAGGTCACATGCATATGCTCTGTCTGTGAGCCTGTGACAACCACTGCTTTTCACTGTGAGAGAGAAATTGAATAGTTAATTGAATATTTAACTACTATATTAACTACCTAAAATGTAGTTTTATGATGAGCCACACCCAAATGCTGGGGTTAAAAATGGTTCCAGAATAAGGCTGCCTTATTGCCTTTGTCTGGTCTTCAGCGCCAGCAACAGCATCGTGATTTTTCTTCATGCCTTTCAGAAGCAGCCTGTATCTCTTACAGTCACACACTGTTTTGTGAAAGCCCTGTAAGTGTTGAGAAGGGGTGAGATAGGCAGTTGGCATAGAGGGCGAGACAGAGATTCACTAAGAGAGAGACAAAGAGACAGCTCTGTCAAGTATCAAAAGCAATAGGCCCTTTTAGCGATATGATACGGACGTCTGGCGCAAAGTCGGAGGCGGGGACTGCTTAGGGTTTGAAGGCATTGGTCACAGGCCTTTCTGAAACCCCGACTTCTCCTCTCTTGCCTTCAGAAAGTGATGACAGGAGGAGAGGAACATAAAAAGGAGGGATGGCTGGTCTGTGCGCGGCATGATACAGAATCAGAGGCAGCCAGTAATAGCCTTTTTTGAAGAATGCGCCACTGAACTTTAAGGGCCGTCTTGCTTGAAAGGACAAGTTACAAATAGGAAGAAAGGAGAGGGAGAAATGATTTCCCAGGGATATACCCCCTACTGTGCTGCCCTATCACTGCAACACAGTGTAAGAGTGTGTGTGTGTGTGTGTGTGTGTGTGTATACTGTACATGATTGTGTATTTAGAGAATGCAATGAACTACAAACAAGAGCGGCCACATGTGCACAAGCCAACACGCAACACATGAACACCTTCACCTGCATTAGAGCCCCACTATGTGGACAAAGAGGACACAGTTTGTTCTTAAATGTCATTCGGACCAGTCGCTTTTCAGAGAGAAGCTGTAACTAAATCCAACCTGACAAGCAGAGCAGACTGGCAGTCAGACATACGGACAGAACTATGTAGTTCTTTATTACTCCGTATCTTCCTACGTATCAATAATTTCTGAGCCACAATACAGCCGAGCTGAGGAAAACAACCACAGTGCATCCCAGCTTTAATAACTACCGCCACACCTTGCAGCTATGTCTTTTTCCTTCTCTTAGACTCCGTCTGTGTTCCTGTCACATTATTTTTCTCTCACAGCAACACAAAGTTAATCTGAGGGTTTGACAATCACAAACATACATGATACACAAACCTCATTGTGCATTATGTGTGCGTGTAAACAGGAGTGCATCAGCGTGCGGCAGCGACAATGTCATTCAGCAGTTTAGTAACAGGCCATTACCTTGTTAATACCAGTCTAATGGCCAGTCTGCTATTTTAAAAACGCAGCCATGTTTGTGCCATTAGCAGCCACTTAGCGCTTGACTCGAATCAACAGGCCACTGGGACGCTCCGAAAAAAAATATAACAAAGAAGATGTGAAAATATGCCCTGCCTCTATATTAACTCAGGAGCTACACATGTTCAGCTGTGGTTCTGAAAGAGTAAGAAAAACTTGCATGCTGAGGAAGAAGAACTATTAAATCTGATATTAAATCAGTTTTTATTTTAATGTAATAAAAATCTGCCTGTGATCATATTAATCTATTTAGAAGTATTTTGTTGCTTTTTGAGGCAGCCACAAAGTCATAACATTAACAAATGGGGAGCAGCGTTGGGCCAATAACGTCAGAATGATTGTGTTTGTCTTGAAAATACATAAACACAGCATGCATTGCTTTCTACCACACTGTCTTTTGTATAGTGCTACGAGTGGACTGCTGAAAATGTTCATATTGCACTATTGTTGTTCATGTTTGAAAAGAAAAGTTTATATAAAAAAAATACACACTCTTCTTCACCCAGCATCTTACTGCCTCTGCACTGGATGCTGGTTGCCTAGCAACCTTACAACAAGTGAACAGGTGAACCATATGGGAAATATGTGTGAAAAAAATGTATGGTGGTCAAAGGAAAATGCTTTTTTTAAACTCTTTTGAATTGTGTTTGCTGTTAGTTTGTTAGTTTGCTACATTTCACATCAGATTCACAAACGGGGTAAAAAAAATCGAGGTGAAAATAAGAACAGGTGTTTTGACCAAACCTTTTTTGACCTGTAAATCTTTTCAATACCAAAAACTGAGTTGTAGAGCTGTAAGTGTGAATCTTTATGTTGTGTGCAAATTAGGCAAACATGATAAGAGAACATGTTGAAGAACTTTAAGCTTTGAACAGGGGCTTTCATCACTTCAGAGGAAATGACATTGGATTACAGTAATTTTCTGAAGACTGAGCCCTAACTGTAGCCATAACCACTGTACCTAACTAAACTTGACTATTTCCTAATACTAATCCCACTCTTCAGCTTATGACTATATAAAAAATATATCCCTTGAACACACACAAATCACACACAAACAAAAAAGAGATGGGAAATGTGGTTGTGTTGCTTCTGTTTGTGCACAGTAGCAGTATTTTGTCTCTACAATTTCTATCATTTCACAGTTGTGTCTCCCATTTTAAGGGCCGCACTCTGTTCTCCTTAGCTGGCCAGTCTCCTTTCACATTAAGTGTGTGACATGCAGTCAGCCGCACTGGCTTGAACCTGTTGTTAGTAGTGGAGACTAGTCAGACAGCTAAGACAGCTTTGGTACCAAAACAGTGGAGGAAGAAAGCTGGTGTCTTGTTTTCAGCCTCAGCCACCTGAATAAAGTGCAGTAAACACGACATGATGTGTAACTGCCCCACATACAGTGCAGATGCAAATGTGATGATTAAACGAGAAGTGTATTAAAATGTGTTGCTGGCTGTATATAACCACATTTTCGACTGAGTTATCTAAATAAATACAGCACACATGACAAACTATAGCCTGCAGGCCTTTCTAATTCCAGTTTACCATCTCAAAGAGAATCAGCTTTCTATCAGAATCACTTTTTTCTCTGAAGTCTGAGAGGAAGTGCTGGGCAAGAAGTCGTGCAACGGAGGCACAGTCCATTTCGGCGCATCAATCGCTTACACAGACTTTGAACTCGGCTGTGGGTATGTTCAGCTCTTTAGTGATTTCCAAAGCTTTCAGCTGAATATCAGCTCTAGTAATAGGCAATTCTTCATTCCGTTTTGCAGACAGATACTCGCACACTCTCCCACCAAGCTGTTGAAAGCACTCCTTTTTGGGATGCTGGAAAGATTTCGTATGACTCTAAACATTTTTAAAGCTGTCTTTTAGGACTGCCATATTGACAGTTGTTTGATGACTCCGGCTCATTGATCACTATGATCTTTAATTGGCATCATAATTCCTGCAAGTCTCTCTCAGCTTAAAGTAGTTATAAAGCTTCTTTAAAAAAATTAATGCACCCCCCCACCCCTGTCTGTCACTCTGTCAGATGCATTAAGATTGTTTTTTTACATCATTAAAGACAATATCTGTTGTTAATTAACTCGAACATTTTGTTTTCTCAATGCCTCATATTTGTTGGAGAAAGACCAACATCTCAATAACTCCTAAAAACAACACACACATATATATAATCGATGGTGCGAGGTAGTACAAAGAAACAGGCGGAGGTTGGGTTGATGGCAGTCTGAGCAACAACGTGTGGGCCTGAGAGATAAAGCCAACATGAATATGCCAAAAACGGCTGCCACTTGTATCTGGCTCAAGTCGATCCCCAAAGACCTCCATGTTAAACTGCTCAGTTTTACAGCAGTACCAGCATGTTTACTACTAGTAGAAAAAATAGTGTGAAAGTTCGATATACGGTAAACTGGAGTATTTCAACCATTGTGATTTAAGCGCATTGTGTCCTGTGGTATTTTTTCCCATGACTTTAATTTTCAGATGCTCTTTATTGACGATGTTTAGGTAAAGAAATTGTTTGTTTAGGTTTAAATATGGTTAAATTAACATAAAACAAATGTAATGTGTAGTATCTTTCTATTTGGAGTCCTTATTCCTATGGGTGTAATGTGTGGCGCTCACAGAACACTCTTGACTTTTCATTATGTATTGATTACTGTACAACTCCTTTAATCACATATGAAGCAAAAAATCTGTATTCATTTATCTTCTTTCAGTTGCAAATGGAACATAAATGTGTTCAGTCTTCTCCATTATCACAAGAATCCAAGCAAAGCAATTAGCGAAATATAATCAGCTCTGACTGTACAGTAGAAACAAGCATCTTTCCCACATCTGCATGTTAAAATAAAAGAAACGATTGGATTCTACCCATGGGGTGAATCGACATGTTTTGGTTTTGTTTATGTGATTTAAAAGGGTAAAAAAAAGTGTTATCCATCTCCCTAATCTGTCTGTAAGTTAACATGAAAGGATTCAAACACAGTGTAATACCTGCGGTTAATACAACCCCCCACCCCCCCATGCTAAAGCTGCCATCAAATGTCTCAGATAACATCTCTGCTTATCTTGGGAAATTAAATGACTTACAGAATATCTAAAAAAAAAAGGAAAAAGATCTTTTTTTGGATTGTTGAATAACTGCTCAAAGGGAAAAAAAATGATCCACGGAAGTTGGAGAGAAAAAGAAAATGGCCTCTGAATTAAAGCAGAAAAACATGAAGTGAACACTGGCATTCACACTGTGTAGCATCCTGCCTACAGTATGTCAACAATGAAAACAAACGTGTTTGAAATGACACAAACAATGAAACTGTAATTGACTCTTGTTTGTCTCTTTCTCTTCACATTCCTGATTGGCTCGCCTGATGCAACGACTGCGTGATGGTTGGTTTAGGATTAACGTGGTTGCCATGACAACATGCAGAGCTGTGTTGGAATTGATGCAGGCGTGTGTGTGTGTGAGTGAGTGTGTGTCTGTATACTTTGTTTGAAGTGGCAGGCCTTTTCAGCAGCTTTGATCAGGGAAATGTTTGTAGTGGGGGCAAACCTGGAGAACAAACAGGACTTCAGAGAGATTAGCGATCTGTGGAACACACACTCACACACGCACACACACACACAAACCGTGAAGAAGTCAGCTTTCTGAATAAAATCAGCAACACAGATGGACAGCTCCTCAGCTGGAAATTACACTTTCTATTCTTCAGATGTGATGAGATATAATGTGCTGGCTGTCATTCCTCTGTTCTTTCCCTCTCTTTCACACACTCTCAGCTGTGTTTCCAGAAACATACCAAGAACAACTGACTGTGTGTGCTGTGTGCCCCTCTGCATGGCTGATGGTGTAAATCAGTGCTGAGGAGAGGCTAGGTGAGTGCTTCAGCAGCCAAGGTGTGACATGTGGACCCCAGGCTCCTCCATCATGCTATACTGAGAAGTAGCATGTGTGCCTTTATGTCAGCTTTAACTGTATGTGCACTGTGTGTGTGTGTGTGTGTGTGTGCGCATGAGAGGGCGAGCCAGAAGCAGTGATTCAGACAAATACACTGCACTGCCCGAGAAGCTCCCGACCCCAACCTAGATGGACAGCATTGTAGCTATTCTCAGAGCCACAAGCACATTACTCAGTCCCCAAGGTAGGAGGATAAGTCATCCGCTAAGGTCGCAGGAGGTGTTATGTCTCTCACTGCAAGTAGTTCAGAGTTTGAAGAATGAAGCTACAAGGCCGAAACTGAAGCTCCACAATCAGAATGACAAAATATGGCAACAGAGGGAAGAAATCCATTTAAGAATTTCCCTTTGATGGGTCTGTCCCAGACAAAAGACAGATACAGCATTAGATTAGATAGAGAGCATGTTAAAACTTTACAATCTGGCTGCCATTTTTATTGATAATAACACTGATTATGTAAGAGCATTTTGACAGAGGCTTAGGGCAGACAGAAGACAGGGAAACATAAAAAAAAGTCAGAGATTCATCCGGCAGAATGTCAGAACAAAATGTCATGGCAATGTAATGTAATGATATCTGTAGATAAGATGTTTTGGTCTGAACCAAAGTGGTTGACTGACCATTTCAAGTGACACTGCCTCTGTCATCCCTCCAGCTATGCTGCTACCAATGCTGAAAAAGAACCTTAAGGTGACCTGTATTAGTTCTTCTTTGTCAAAGAGATGGTGTCCAGTCCTGTATGTAAGGGTATAGCTGTGCTTATTGCAGCATGGGCAGTATGTCTCACTGTAATGTAATCTGTGTCTCTCTGTTGTTGAAGCAGGCTGAGTCAGGTCAAGAAACAGCGACGTGAGATGGCCCAGTCACACCCTGAGAAGCGTGTCCTGAGGGAGCAGACTGGAAAATGGTGATGCAATATTAATTGGTGATGCTGCGTGCCAGGAACTGCGGGGTTGTCTGGGGTTTGTCTCCCAAAGGAGAGGCTGTCAGGAGCTGAGAAAGACAGGCAAGATGAGTCGCTGACCTTGTCTGTCAGCTGGTGAAGGAGAGGAGTGTTGGGAAAGGAGACCCCTCACTCCCACTGACACTCAGATCAACACTCTGCCAGTCTATGGCAAGCCTGCTGGGACACACCCCAACAACCAGAGACACAGAAGACGCAGTGAGAGAGACAGAATGAATCTCCATGTTTGAACAAAATAAAAAAATGTGCTAATCCTATATTGCATAGACGCTCTTATAGTATAAGGTTAAAGGGGGATGTTGAAAGAGTAGCTGAACGTAACACATGTGCACACACATACCTTAATGATCCAGCAACATCATGACAACAAACAACCACAAGACTGATAATTTGTTCATTTTCTTTTCATGGTGAAAACTGTGTCTCAGCTAGTGGTGACCGCAGGGAGAGAAAGGGCAATACAAGCATATGGGTAGGAGCCATGTGTCATCTGGGGACACACAAACACTGGACACATGTCAGCTTCAATTAACCCTCTCCCATCTGTTTGTCTTTATTTCTCTCGCTCTTCCCTCCACTACCAAGATCTCAACTAGGTCTTGTAGTACAGTAAATCCCTACATACAGAAAAAAAACACTGTACCTGCAAATAGACAAGAAACTTTACTCCTCCTCATGTGTCACACCAAATATAAAGTCTTTCTTTTTATATTTGATTAAATGATTCCCTGTCAAAACAGATCTACTGTATTGAATTATCAATGCCATTGAGTTCAATAATTCAGGCTGCCCAGCAGTGTGCTATGCTGACGGTGTCATGGACTTTCCTGACACACTGTGAGTGTCCCTCCAGAGAGTTTGTATGAGTTTCCCTGCTCTGCAGGCAGCATGCTGACAAAAGGTTAAAAACACCCAATGAATGTAGAATATGATTTACAGCAACACATTATCACCTGAGAACACCTCATATGTGCATCACAATACAAAACTGACAGAGAGGCAGGTGACATAAAGACACTTTCTGTCTTTTTAACCAGAATTAAATTATCCGTGAGGTTAGAGTAGCATCAGGGCCACAGTTTCTCCCATCCTGAAGCCGAGTGCTGTTGATGTGTGGGTGCCACATACAGATTGAACCATCACGTTGTAATGCTGTTTCCTTCAGTCTGACAAAAGAGGCTCCGGCTGTGCTCCAGTGTTGGCAGTTACCTATGAAAGAACGCATCAGTCCAATTGACTTTCCTGCCCTGCCTGTCACACATCTGCGCATATTCCCTCTACTTGTGGCATACACACGCTCATGTACAGAGAAGTGACATACAAACAGGAATTACATGTCACAGTTACGCCACCTCTCACAGTCCCTATCCCGCGTTCCCACTAGTCTTTTCTAATCCATCCCCAACAACACCTTGTGTAGGATCTCTTCCTCTGCTTCTCCCTCTGACTGTCTTCCCTCCTTCCTGCCCCTCTTCACCCCCATCTCAGATCAACACCTAGCTGTGTGCAGGTGCAAGGCTGCTGGCAAACTGTCAGCTTGAGTCTCTTTTACTTAAACACACACACACACACACACACACACACACACACACAGAGCTTGCCTCCAACACAGGCACTTCCCACTCTGTGAATTGGTCTCCACACAGCGAGCTAGATTACACTCTCACTGTCAACACATAAAGGAAGACTAACATCAAGTGTGCAGAAGGTTGAAAAACACAGGCTGGGGACATGGAAGGAAAATAACACAGGGAAAACAGAGAAAAGTTAATCTTTTGGGGCAAAATTAAAAAAACAAAATGAGTGTTGCATTGCTACTGTAGTCAAAAACAGCATTTAAGCAGGCTGTTAGCTGCAGCTTACAAGACAAAGAATTAGCCCGTGCTGAAAACTGGCAGTCACTCAAAACACAATGAAATGTAAGTGCAGGCAAGATATGAATGACACACATGGGCTCTATGTGTCATGACTGGAAATGACTACAAAACACACCTGTACCTTCACTCTGTACCATATTGCCTAATTACTTTATACATGAGATATAAACAATTGGATTAAGGTGAATGAAAACATACAACCCACATGGTTTTTTATACAATTTTTCATTTAATTGAATTGTTCTGAACACATCTGCCTAACATGTTACAGTAAATTCAGATGACTTATAGTGTTGTACAGAACACAGGACACGCACAAAACAATTCTGACAATTGGGAGACTTAGATTGGGATTAGTATCAACTGTAGTGATTGAAAATTGAGCCAATAATGCTAATAAACAGGCTGTAAAAGTAATCATGTTACTCGCCATGTAACACTACCACAACCACTACTAATACACATAAACACACACATACATAGAGTGTGTGGTGACCTCTAGAGCTGTGAACATGGAGCTGGTGTCAGTCTGCATGGCCCAGGGTCATCTGACAGCTCTAAACAAGACGCTCATTAACACCAGGCCATTTAAAGCACCTGCTAGTAGGCTGTTTGAGTGTGTGTACATGTGTGTTTGTGTAACTCAGCCCTGGACTTTGGTGTCCAGGTTGACATTGAGCAGGAAAGACAAGTGTCAGTTCAGTCTTTAGACACAAATCCCATCAGATAGCAGAGAGGTCTCAGATATACAGGGATGTATGGTGTTAAAGGTAGATGGAGGAGACACTTTAAAGCAGCTGATGGTTATTTAATCCGTCTGCTGAAGTGATTGTTTTTACACAGTGATGCAGTGTGTCTGAACAGCATCTCACTACGTAACAGTAAATATAAGTCTCACTGCAGATTCAAATGATAAAAAATATCTTAGTATATTTTTTTTTACTCACGCTGATAAATAAAAAGCTTCTGTGCCTCCATCATGCTGCAGTGCCTTGATAGTGTTATTGATGAGATGAAGTGGACATCCCTGAGTATGAAGATTGGTAGAATAAAGTAAAAAAACATCAACTTTAGACCCTGTTTACTCAAGAAGAAGAAGAAGAGTGGAAGGACAGACAATGCATAGGAAAATATTTAAAATACATAAAAATGTAAATGTATGACACATATAAACAAAGTGCTTATGTATCTCTAACCACTGCTAAAGCCATGTGGGATAGAAACGTGTATTTCATTTTTAAGTATTTGGCACCACAGGCTGCAACAATTGTGATTGACTGGCCTGATAGCAGAACATTTCCTTTCAGTAGTATCATCTATGTTTAGGCATGTATGTGTGTCTGTATGAGGACAGAGATTTGCTGGAAATGGCATAAATTATCACACCTAATTAATTATAGTGCAACACTGAGAAGGGTTATGCTTGTCACTCAGTCGGCTTCCCACTCTGCCTCCTTCTGTCAGCCGACAGGAGGACAGACCCAGATAAACTCCCAAGAGCCTGGAAACACCACAGGTTTTCAGAAGTCTCCCTCTCTTCTCCGGCTGATTTGCCACGCCTGTTTAACCGGCTTTGCATTACCATTTAAATAAAGAGGCTAGCTAAATGACCACTGGTAGAACATAAAAAGAAAAATTAAATTGTTTTTCTGTCTCACGGCACTTGATTCTCTTCTCTTTCTAGCTCGAGCTCCTCATCATTTATAATTTGTTTAGTCTGGGTTGGAGGCGGGAGGTTGATAAAAAATGTGCAGAAGAATCCAAAAGCAAAATGAACTATTCATCTTTGATTACAAGGCAAATCTAATCTCTTTAATGGATAACAATGACTCACAAAGCTAAGCCGACTTGAAACAACTCAGGTATGTTAATTTCTTGAGGAGAATTGATTATGGTAATCTAAACCAACAACAAACAAGAAAAATGCCAAGAACCACCACTGGGCATAAAGTTTGTCTCAAAACAGACGTCATGATGAAAAGGGATAATGTCAGAGCTGTACTGAAGTCCAGCAGAGAGACAACAGAGGCCTCTGGGGCCTGTACTGTATGAAGACGTTATCTTATAACAGCCATGATCTGCATGCACAGTGCCTGAATCTGTGCCAGAAGTTCACAGATTAATAATAAATACTCCTTTAAAAACAACCGGCTGAAAGGTTTGTAACTCCACTTTTGAGCAATATTATAAATAAATGTGTCTAATTATGTAGCTACATTTCTTTGGGACTGACGCATCATAGATTTTTATAGGTTTTAATGGTTCAGATGGTAGATGTGTGCACAGGGTCAATGCATTTTCCACTTAGTTTAGTTAGATCTGCAGCTCACATGAGTGAAAACACACTGTTGACATCCCGCACCCGTCATCAAGGAGGTGAGCAGATCGTATCGGACACAGATTGATTGCCCTTGAAATTCCACAAAATTGCTGCGCTTGTAACAAGCTTTATTTACTACATTAAATTATCGTTTGTGCTATTAGCACAATTAGTTGATTTCCATTTTAAACGACAGATCTATGGTAAGAGAGGCACAGAGAGTAAGGGGGGAGGGGTGGTGTAGAGAGGACAAGAGTGAAGAAAAAGTTAAAGGATGAGAGGGAGGAGAGAAGAGGATATATGAGGAGAGGAGAGGTGAGTCGGGAAGGAGAGAGGTGGCGAGAGAGCGGAGGGAGATGAATATTAAGCAGCGGTAGTGATTAGGCTGGTGCTGCAGAGTGGCAGTGTGACAGTGACATTGGCTGCCATTGGCAGTCCCTGCCATGGTGATTCACTGGAACCTGCTTCATTTGGGCCATAATTAGCTTAAATGTTCAGAGAATGAAAAATTCATCATCGCTTTGAATCTTGTTAATTGGGGGAGCCATCTGCATTAATAGAGGCCATTTGGATGCTCTGTGTTTAAGTATGCGTGTGTGTGTGTGCATATGCAGGTATGCATGTGTGTGCATGTATTCAGGGTAAAAAAAAAAAAGAACAGTTTTGCATCCGCTTACTGGAAGGGATGACAGACTCTGAACTTTTTATCGTTAGAGTGGCAAAATAAGCTCCTTATAATAAATGATAAGGACCTCTGAATATCACCAGCAGCAGCTGAGGGAATTCAACAGCAACAGTCAGGACTCACCAGCATATCTTATCACACAGTTAACCTACAATGCATAAACACACAGCTGGGTGGTATATGAGTTGTAGCTCATAATTATGCGTGAAGGCAGAAGACGGAATTAATCAAGCAAACCTATAAACTTATTGTAGCAGTCACTTTCCAGACAACACTGCAGCAGAGATGAGAAGAGATAATGTTATGAGCACACTTACACTCGCATATTTACTTACAGATTTATGCTCCCTGCTGTAAAATAAATGCTACATAGATAATGTGAAACTGCTTTAAATGAAAAAAAAAAACAAATCTGAGAAATTAGACAATAGTCCTCCACCTACAGCCACACAAACAGCACAAATGAGATTCAATTAGAACAGTATAAGCTCCACTCTTTTGTTACTTTCTAATTGTTTTCAATAATGAGAAAGCTTTCTGTGCCTTCGGGGAACAAATATTGCAGGATAAGCAAAATAAATCTGCTTGCTTCACATGGAGAGAAAATGAGGCTGATAAACAATACTTTGAATGTTTCTGCTACTTGCTGGGGCTGATAAAGTTAACACACGCAGTAACGGGCCAGGGCGTACGTCTCGAGTCTGTTGAGGCTGGAGAGATGAACTGCAGTGGTGTCGGCGGTCAGTCGCTGCTGCGAGCAGTAACAAATTAAAACAAACGCTCACTTATTTCCATGTTGTGAAGCCGGGGCCACACGACGGACACAGGGAGACTGAAGTGAGGCTCAAAGTATAGGTGCTGGCCAGTGTGCCATTCATTTAGTTCAGCATAGGCTGCATGGAGTGTGTGTGTACGATCCTGCAGATCAGACTTGTTACATTAGGGTACCCCAGCACACACTCTCCATACTTCCCTTTGCACAAGGCAATATAATCAGCTACAACACACTAACAATGTCATAAAAAGAATGCATGACAGCCAGAGCTGCTGTGTGCACGTCTGCAGGAGATGCTAAAGGTGAATGAGATGAATCAGACAATGTTCCAAGAAGCTCCCTATAAAAGCAGTGAAACGACCATATTCATTTACATGGTGTGTGGTGTGTGTGTGTGTGTGTGACATAAATACAATATGTCGCCCTCAGTACTGCAGTGTGTGAGGAGGACATGGTGTTTATGCGACAGACACCCCGGCTGCAGAGCCCAGCCCAGTCTGGACCAGCTCAGCCCAGCCCAGCCCAGCTCGACCCAGCCGGCACTAATCCATCATCACAACCACTGAATCATCGCGCTGCCAATAAAGGCAGGCGGCAATACATTACAGACATGTGGCAGGCTTTAGCGATAATGACATTGAGAAGTCCCCTTGGGCTGTAGGAAAAGCTTGAACGCGTGACACACTTGCTTACAGAGGCAATAATATATGGAAATGCACCAGTGTGCAAGACAAGGGAGAGGAATGAGGGAGTTAGAGCTCAGAGTCTCTTTATAGGGAGAGAAGGAAGTGGCCTTCACTTCACACAGCACTTCCTGAGAGTTTCAAAATCCAAACCATCCAAATCCAGGATTCAGTGATGAGGCTCAGTTTATATTCAAACCTCTACAAACAGCCATCTTACAAACAATCTGATGTGTCAACACCCCATTTCTGTCTTATCTCGCTCTCACGCAGCTCTGTTGATTTTGCAATATGGTTCAGACACAAGGACACGGCAGAGGCTGCCAATCATAGGCACGCTGCACAGAGGCAGGCCAGCAGCACGAGGACCCAGTGAACAAATACAGTACAACTAGCTGTGGTCTGAGTTATCCTGTTGGGGCTGACATCGAGAACAATCTGCTGGTTAATCCCTCACCTTCACACAAACATGCATTCACCAACACTCCTGACTTAAAACCCAGATCCACGACTGATCTGGTGTGGGGACAGAAGCTGACAGGTCCTCTGCTCTGAGCTGAAGTACAGCTCATCTCCCTCCCTCTGTCTTGTCGGTGTCAAACGGCCCAGGTGACACGTCTTTGTATGAAAAACTCAAACTATAATTTTACTTTTTGCATTTAAATTAAAACTTTACTGGACTGCTGTAAAATTTGCATTAGCCTAGAGGTCATTAGGGTTTTATTAAACCCATTCAGCATGTGTGGCCCCCAATTTAAAAATAAAAACTCTTTTGACATCAGTTAAGTGGTATTCCAGTGTAAAAAAAAAAAAAAAACACCTTTGATGCTTGAAGAAGGTTTACACTTCCAGGTATGGAAGAGATTTAACCCTAATTTAGGTGGTTTTAGAATATACAGATTGAGGTGAAAGGGACCATCTGTATAAAATGAAATTCTAACTCCCTTTGAACATATCTAACTTCTTAAAATGTATGAACAGTGAGGTATGGACCTGCCCATTTGTCTCCAAAGACTGAGAAATTTCACACAAGAACAAAGAAAAAAAAGATGGTTTAGCATTTTTTTAGTCACACAGGAGTCAGGAGAAAGAAACACAAGAGAAGAAATTACAAACAGACAAGGTTTGTGCTGATAGAATAAAAGTTTTGATTTATTTCAGTTTATCTATACATTAAACAGGTGTTCCTGAATGCAGCAAGAGAAAACACAGAACAGGATGCTAAGCGTCAGAGTTTGCTCGCATAGCAGAGGTGTGGCCGGTTTAGCAAAGACATAAACACTCTCTATCGCATATACTTAGAACGTTTTCTGTAAATGTAGGATTGCCTCTGGGAGGCTAGAGTAGGGTGAGGGAGTGTTTACTGCAAGACGTTTCACATTATCATACCAACTGGAAACACTCTGGAAAAAACCCTGTCTTTCCCTAAAGATCATTGCAATGTATAACTAGTACAGACAGGTATATCCCCCAGCAGCCCTGTATAGCTCAGTTTCACTCATTTATTGAGTATTAAAGTGTTGTAACAGTTCTGTATGGATTTGTCATGTCGCCATTGTCCCCTCTGTGTGTGCAGACACATTCAACTCTCTCCAGTTATCTATCTCTGTGATCGTCCCTCCACCCAACAGTGATGTGGTACCCGGTAAGTAACTCTACACCTGCATAGGAATTCAATGACACACAGAACTCTCTGGGTCAATTTCCCTGGACCAGAGCAAAGCTTACAAGTGAACCATTATAGAAACAGTCCAACGAATGGCTTAAGTGCTTCCATGAAACCAACAGTAGAGAGGTGCCAGCACATTTCATGTTCACAAACATGGTCGGAGTTAAAAAAAAAAAGAAAAAAAAAGAAGAAAGACATCATACTAAAAGGTAAACCAGCCCAAAAACAACACACTTCAAACACTTTGGCGCAGAAAAGATTCCATTGGTGCACAGGGTAAAAGAAAATATAATGCACTTTTGTATATTTCCAAGCTCACAGTAAGTCAATCATGAACAAACTGCTACACTAAATTCATATTTTTTTAACACTGAAGATTACATTGAAATCATTTAAACAACAGTGAGGGTCAAAGAGATACAACAGGAGGAATACTCCACATCAGTCCTCATGAACGTACTATGAAGTCTCCTTTGAAAGCTCATACATTCCCAGAATCATGTTTTCCATCTTAACCTAGGTCTACCACTAAAAAAAAAAATCTGGACTCAAACTGAACATGTGATATTTTTGCTGAGGACCTCTTGTATGCATACACTGCCCTGTTGAAATTTCACTTAATGACTGTCTGTCATGCAACCAGTGAACAGTGGCATCCCTTAAAGTTAACTGTCATCTGAGCGTGAGCTAAGAATCATGAACTAACTATAGTGTAACCTGATCTAACCGGTAAAAATGCATATTTCTGGAAACACGGCAACAATGTAAATTGATACAGAACAGGTGCTAGAAGCAGATGCATCCATTTAAAATCAGCAACTTCTGAGGTACTTCTGAGACTCACAGCTGAGGATATAATCACTATCTACAATATTTGGATGGATAGCATATATTTGATACAGTAATAGCAGGGTTGTCGGTTTTGCGAAAACATTTTGGCTTTAGAATTCGATTAGCTGAGGGGATAGTGGCGGTTGACACACCTGAATAAACACACAGCTGTATGACGATAAAAACATAGAAAAACAGCACCATTTGAGGTCCGATAGATCAGTTTTTGAACTGTTTGCTGGTAGCACCGTCAACCAGTAAAAATCTCAGAATGCAATACAGAGACAGAACACAACCACTGATCAACTGCACAACATAGCAAAGAGCGAAGATATATATTCAGACGACCCCCTCACACAGACACCCCCTTTACAGCAGCATCATTAAGCAGGTAATAAAACGGATTTCTCCTAAGAATGATATTTGTGTACTGAGGTGTTTTACAAGTTTTAATATGCTGTACATGTTGAGAGTAACCGGGTATAACTTTTTCCTATAGTTTTTTTTTTTTTGAATATACACACACATAAGTTTACAGTCACTGACAAACAAACACCAGAGTAACAATGAGGTAGGACGGTGAAGTTAGATGAAGTAGAACCGGTTTTGTGGATTGTATACAAAGTTACTGATACCTTTAATAAAAATATAGGCCTAACGATGTGTTCCTCCCATTTTTCCTCATTCGAAGTAAGTTTGACATTGTATCTGAGGCTCAAACAGTAAAATGCATTGTTGTGTATGTTTAGTTCTGAAAACTGCGAGATGGAGCCATTTATCTTGTTCCACACAGTGAGGCTAAAATCGGATCCATCTTTCTTTCTTTTTTCTTCCCCCAATCAAACTGTCAGAAAAGCAACATAAAGCTCCTTCACTTCTGAAGCTTTGACAGGTGTTCACAACATAAGCCAATTCTCCGAGCGAGGAGGACAGGATTCGCTATTATCTTGATACATGTGCATTTCTAAATCTAGTCCATATAAATGTCAGGTGGGTAAAGGAAGCAGTGGTGACATAGGAAGAGGATCACAGAGCCAGCAAGATTATGTTTTTTTTTTTTTTTTGCCTATCACTAATGAAGCGTGTGAGTACTGGAAGGTCCGGTGCTGTGTTACAGAGCCAAACTAGCCAATAGTATCCATTAATGGCACTGCCATGTCACATTATATTGTATGTTACTGTTATGCTGCTAACCTCTGTACCTGATTTGGTACTTTTAAAAAGAGATTCCATCACAGATTAAGCCAAATCTGGGTTAAAAACATACAGTACTTCCATATAGCTTTCATCCACCAAAGATGTTTTTTTAGTTAAAGGATTAGGCTTAATCGCACTCCAGAAAACCAAGCTTAAAAAAAAAAGTTATCCTTTCAGATGATGTAATAGCTCTATTAATGCCTTTTTTTTCTTGAAGCATTACTTTACCCCCCCCCCCCCCTTTTCTTTTGTTTTTGGCAGCAAACAACAAAGAAACAAACACAAACACAATACAAGACGTGTCAGAATTTCAGCAAGGTTGCTTCGCACAGCAGAAATCTTTTCTTTCTTTTAAAATCGCATGTATTTTCAATACACCCTGGTGCACATACACCTCACATGTTGCTTTGTACAGGGAAAAAGAAAACAAAACAAAACAAAAAAAGGACACTGGTAAAAATATTTTTAGGAAATCCCCATCAAAAAAATAATGTGTGTGTGTGTATATATATATATATATATGTCACCCTTAAAGTGACTTAAGATTCACTGAGCTCCAATACCGTGGCATGGGCCTTGTTTTTTTTTTTGTGCAAACCCTGCTGATTCCTCAGTCAGCCACCCCCTCTTCTTCAGCTTGATCTCAGCATTCAATACTTTGGCTTACAACTTACCACTCATTTGTAAAAATACACAATTGTAATCCTATGTAAGTCAAACTTATACATTACCAGCATCTTGACACATTAAGTTAAAGCACATATTCCAGTCAGCTTGCACATTTTCACTGGTGACGAGTTGATTGTTGCAAATTTGCCAAAATAAGCCATTTATTGTTCAGGAGGCCATTAGAGTTGTTGATACCAGTTTCACCATAATTTAACTTATGGACGCCTGGTGATCTATCCATTAATACATCTTAAGTTTATAATTAAGTATTCAATCTATCAAGCTTAATGGAGTTATGGAGCATTTGGCTCTCAGGAGCAAACATGACTGACGAAACAAAAAAACTGAGAAACAATGAACCAAAATGTTCTAAGGTGCTTCATGATAATACAATGATTGTTAGGTCTTAATCTATAAAGACATTTAAAAAAAGGACAAATACCACAAATCCATTTCTTGAAGATTAAAGAAATTGCCCAAAAGTTTAAAGTGCATTCAATGTAAATTATTTGTGTTAATCTAACTACTGCATCTCAACGCTTAGAGCTCAATGCTTTAACAATACAGATTTCCTTTTACTATGGCGGATAGGTATAGAGCCAGTTTGTGGTTTTGTATGGGCTCAAAATAAAATGTTAAGGGAACTCTTATCTCTCGTCTTGTCCCACAGATATCACTTTGGCTAAAGGGGAATATTTTTTTTTCATCTGTTTGTAGACTCCACTGATCTACACTTGGATACAACATCAAGCTTAAAGCCAACAATTTATATGAAAAAATATATATAAGTGTAAAAAGAAACACAAGAAATTGACAGTAACATGGAATTACAACATTAATTAGCTTAACCAAATCTTAACCAGAAGCTTGAAACTGTAGCATGACTACAAAGTGAAACATCCATGTTTGGTGGAAAACAATCATAAAAAGATGTGTTTATATAAACTAAAATATCTAAAAAAAAAAACACATAAAAGTAGCTTAAGAAAAGGCTGATCTGAAATAACAAAACCCCAAAACAGTCATGGAAAAAAAATAAACCAACAGACGAATGAGAATCTAGAGTGAGAAGAGGTGAAAGGCTTTGATGGGCAGCTCTGCAGCAGATTCACAGTTAGCCACAGCTAGGTCACAGTTGAGATTTCAATCTGCAGCATTTAGTTCCGGCCTGCAGACAGCCACACAAGCCATTTTGGATCAAAACAATATAACAACAGGAGAGGGGGGGAAACATGGGAAAAAACATACAAGAAAAAGAGAAAAGTTCTGATGGCATAGCTCAGAGGAAATTGTCACTGGAGCAACCTTACTTTCATCCCCAGCGTTGAGGCTTCAACAAGGATGCGAGGTGGGGGGGTGGGGGGGGGTTATTATTATGGGGTTCAGCAGGGCCAGACAAAATGGTGTTGCAGACAGCTTTACCCACCACTAACACTGCACAAGAAGACCTAGACCATGCAGAGCTGTGCCCTGATTTTCATCCCAGCAGTGGTCCAGCTCAGCTCAACTTAATGGTGTCAACCACACAGAAAATAGTACCTTGCCGCCTTTGACATTCTCACAAGAAAGTGCAGGTGAAGCTTCATCACTTCAGCTTACTAAACATTTACAATCACAGCTTACTAGAAAACCCAGGGGCTCACCAGTCCCTGGTGATTGCCAAATCCTTTTTTAAGGCCGTTCTAGGCATCAAAACGCCTGTACCACCACTTAACATGTTTCCTGAAAGTGACATCTGAGTTAGAGAACACAGCAACATGCAGTCACAACGGTTCTTGTGCTCTCTCACTGATGGCAACTGTTCATAACCAGCATAGAAAAATGACATATATAACACTATAGACTCAACACTGGAGTCATAATTCCTATTATCTCTCTGTACGTCCTATTTTTGTGTTGTGTGAGCGTTGTGATTGACTTACAGTTAAAGGGGGAGCACACACTTATAATTAATCTCTTGGAGCAACAGAATCTCTGCTGCAAAATCAAATATGGCTGTTACTAAATAAGACTTGTGCATTCGAGACCCTAATGTCCCATTTTATGCAGTACCAGCATCAAACACTCCAAACTCCAGCAGTTATTTGGTAGTCATCAACAGTTCAAACCTCAACGAGCGAGCATCATCATCATCATCATCATCATCCTCTTTACAGCATCACAAGACTTTACCCCGAAAAATAACCTTTTACTTTTTAAAAGTTCAAAATGATGTTCTGACACAGAACAATAAATTAATTTAACAATCACATCTAGTTACTCTTTTGACACATATGCACATATCTGAATAAACCATACCTCCGTACCAATGCCACTGTAAAGCTTATAAAAACACTCATACCGGCTCACATCAAACCATTTCACATCCGTTCCATTTCAACTGGTGGGTAAAGCTGCCTGTCAGTCAATTAGAAAACAAAGGTGATGGCCATCATATAAGGGACTAACAGGGTAAGGACCAATCTGATGTGTCAAAGAAATACAAATGCTCCTGAAAGAGTGACAGCGTCCCCACAACCCCCCCACGTCAAGTCTCCTCCGTATCCACGTGGGTGCAGAAGGCGCTGGCGTGACGGTTGATCACTATATGCCATCATAGGTGAAGTTCTCCATCTTGACTGTCTGTCTGATGAGCAGCTTTGACTCCCGCCGCTCCTCATTCTTGATGGACTTGTTGATGTCCATTATCTTTTCACAAATATATTTGTTCACTTTGGACAATCTCTGCGTAATCTCTGCACTGTCAGCTGTCTCTTGAGACACTCTGTCGTAGAGACACTCTGGGGGGAAGGAGTGAGTGTGAGTAATCAGACTACATCAAATTGAAAGCTGCTCTTCTAATCTTCTAAGTCTAAGGGATAGAAGACTATAAAAATACTTTTGTATCTGTTGTTTTCCAGCTTTGCACAGTTTACAAAAGGTTCTTACCTCTGACAATTTTCAGCTTGCTTGGTGACAGTGGTGGTTTGGGCAGGGCGTCTTTCTTCTTTTTAGTGGCCACTCCAGTGACGCTTCGGTTTTTGAGGGTTTCTGTGCCCCAGATCATGACAGCGAGGTTCTTTGTGAACTTGGAGTCTCCCTGGGTCCGTTGCAGCTGGTGCCACTTCTCTTCATCCACCCAGATCCCACCACCAAGGTGCACCTGCAAAGAGGTGGACACATATCAACGCATGTGTATTGCTTTGCTTGTAGGTGTATGTTTATTGTCACTTTGTACATGCTGCTATAACAACCTCATTTCCCTACAGGGATTAACAACATCTTAATCCAAGTAATATTAATCTTAAAATTCAATTTGCTCATGCTCAGTACAAATTATTTTGGTAAGAGGCAGGCTTTGATATGTATATTTTGTCATTTTATTCACAAGGTTAGATTCATAATATAATATATATATATATATATATATATATATATATATAAGTAATATCAAATTAAAAGTCATCCTTTAATTTCTCAACAGGGATTTTATTGTAAAACAGGCATGTACTACGTAATAACACCTATATCATAATAAAGGACCACAGTACAGTGTTGATCAGAAAGAAGGATCACCTGGTGAGTTAAACAGCACAATAAAAATCTATATTATATGATATATAAAATTACAGGTAGGATATCTTCTACCAAGACATTAGCAAGACTACTTGAAGCCCTGTGAGCTGTAAGGGGAGCCTCCATGGATTGGACATTTGTTTGTCCAGCACATTCTACTGATTCTCAGTTCGACTGAGACCTGAAGGCCAGGTCTACACCGTAAATACTGCTGTGTTATGCAACAGATATGCAACAAGCTGCACATGCACTTTGTGTTCTGACCTTTCTGAACCAGCATTAACTTCATTAACTTCAGCAATTAGAACTACTGTAGCTCATCTGTGGGATCAGGCCTACAAGAACTGTGGTTTTAGAGATGCTCTGAGCCAGTCGTCTAGCTCTCACAGTTTGGCTCTTGTCTCCACCACTAAGATCTTTGTGCATGCCCATTTTTCTATCTTCCAACACATCAACCAGTGTTAATTTTGGCAGCAATTTCGGATTTAGTTTTTATTTTAGTCTTGTGACTAAAATGTCATTTGATTTTAGTCACGTTTTAGTCATCAACATTTTTAAAGTTTTAGTCTAGTTTTAGTCGACTAAATATCAAAGAATTTTAGTCGACTAAATCTGCCGTGGATTTAGTCGACTAAAATTCTATGATATATATTTTTCATGAAATATTTAAGGTTTGATTGTGCAATAAAAACAGGCACAGCTTTAACTTGTGTTATTTGAAACAAACATCTCTTTATTTAATTGCTATTACCTTTTCACAAAAGCAGCAGTGAACAGTGAGCTGCTCTCCCTGAATACACTGTTCAGTCATGACCTTCTTCATGAATACTCCATAACTACAGCAAAACACTTCAGTGACAACTTAGAAACAGGTCGCATGCTGTAAAACCATCAGCAGCGGTGTCTTCATTTATAGATTTTGTCACGTGTATCTTTGAACGGAAGTTAAGATGACTCGTCTGCAAATGTCGCTTCAGGTTTATTGTTTTTACCGCTGATAGTCGCTCCGCACGGTTTGTAAACCGTCTTGATTGTCTTGAAATTAAACGTGTCTGTGTGTCTGTTCTCCTGTTTTGTGTGACCATGCATGAGTACGCCTTCTTCCAGCATCGCGGCGCAACGTCCTTACACAGAGAGATCACTTCTGATTGGCTCTCTGCCGCCGTCTCCTGATTCGTCCCTCCCTTTCCACAAACAAAATTTGCTCTGATTGGATCTCGTCTCCATCAATAATTACGTCTCGTTTTTATTCGTTGACGAAAGTGTCAATCCATTTCGTCTTCGTTTTTGGCACCATGCGTTAGTTTTTATTTAGTTATCGTCTCGTTTTTATCAGCAAAAAAAGGTCGTTAACGAAAACTATGACGAAAATGATTCGTCAACAAAATTAACACTGACATCAACCTTGAGGACAAAACGTACACTTCACGCTTGATGTATCCCACCCAGGTGCCTAGACAGTGTACATACCAAGAAGGACCTCTTTAACCAACAAGGATACGTAAATAAGCTCAGGCCACTAGCTGCTTGCAGCAGGGATTATCTTCATTATGAACTTAGCCTGTAGCTATCTACACAGTGTCGCTGAACATTGCATAAGCTTGAACCAAGCACTACAAGCTGATTGCTAGCCTAGGCAGAGTGCCCTGGCCTTCTAGGTGAGCTAATGAAACGGGGGGCATGTGTGACTCTCTTTCCCTTCTCTACTCTCTTATCACTGTAAAGTCTTTAGGCAAACATCCAAAAGGCTTTTCCCTGTGCAGCTAATGTGCTTTAGGCCCCAGGCCAGCAGACAAGCTTTTTACTGCCCTCGAGTTAGACAAGCCTGTTTTCGTCCTCCCTCCCCTTTGCTCTCGTTTATCTCTTTTTCTTCATCTCTCCTCCTTCATTTCTACCTCCCCTACACCCCCCACACTCTCACTAGGGCTAACCTGTCAGTCACTTTAAATTCCTCTCGTGCAAATAATTAATATGGGGTCCCTGATGTAGGAGAGTTCTAATTTGCAAGTGTTCTTCACGCTTGAAGTGGCTGCAGGCCCCAGAGCTTGTAGTACCAATTCCCCCCCTGTCATCAGAGACAGGACGCTGGTTGAGTTACAGCAGTGGGGGGAGTAAAGAACCCTAACAGGCTAATAAACACTGATGATGCTGGCTGGGCTTGCAGGAACAATAATAATCTTCTCAACCTTGTTTACCTGCTAGGGTAGGGCAGCAAAGAGGGAAAGACCGATCAACTATGACAGCATGTTCCCAGGTTCATGGGCGTTAAGAGGAAATACAGCAATATCTACAAACTCGGGCTACCTTCCACAGTCATCCAAAAAGGAGAGACAGGACACAGGACTGAAGAATTCACGACTCAAAGGTTGACAGGACTTATAAGGAATTATGTACAGGTAAGGGTTTAAAGACGGATGGCTGAACATTACTAACAGACCCACCTTTAACAGCTTCAGAAAACAGATTGATGTTTTGTCCTTTGTCCTTTATATGACCATCTTTTATTATTGAACTTTTGTGTAGACTATGGTTTTGCATGAATTTTGCTTTTTAAAACAAACGTCTAAATAAAAAAAACAAAGATGTGGATGAAAAGACAGTGGAATGAGTGGAGACTTACTTTCCCATCACTGCAGGTGTATACTGTTCGGGGTGAGGGTGAGTAGCTGGAACTGGTGTTGGCTTCTTCCCTGCATGTTTCCTGGGCCTCAACAATAGGTTCCACCACTTCAGCCTTGATTGTCTGAGTGCCATTGTCATGCATAGGCTCTGAAAAGCAAACAACATTAGCATTTACCTGCATATAAACATCTCCAACAGACATACACATCTCTGTTCTAAACTCCAAAAACTTTCCACAACTAAAATACCACTGTGGAACACTGGATTATATTATAGTTGTAAACACTCAGCAGCACCTTAATCCCTACAGTTGTACAGTTTTATTTTCCTTCACCACTGGAACAGTGCCCACTTGCTTGCCCACTTGCACTCAGGCTTCCCTGTGCCTTGCGACAGGCAGTTATTTTAGCCCAGTAACTAAGCTGGCTTGGTGGCTGGCCATGCTAAGCTCCACTGTTGCTGATGAGTTTTAATATCGGTCAGCGTACTCCATCCCCTTGCATGACAGCACCCCGGGGTGCTCTAATCTTTAGCCTGTCCATTAGATGGTCTAGCCAGTAGTCAGGCGACTCTGTTCAGACCCACAAGAGGGCTGAGGTTAACACCAGCATCTGGCA
This sequence comes from Parambassis ranga, assembly GCF_900634625.1. Taxonomy (NCBI): domain Eukaryota; kingdom Metazoa; phylum Chordata; class Actinopteri; family Ambassidae; genus Parambassis; species Parambassis ranga. The sequence continues at coordinate 11,760,317 of NC_041025.1, forward strand.
AAGCTGGAGTTTGTACAGTGCTACGCACTGGAATGACACCACGTTTAATCACACTGCATTTTATTTATCTTCCTGCACTGGATTCACCACTTTACAGATGAATCTATGGAATCCTGCTGGATTAAAACCTATTATCATATCATATACATATCATTGTTTATATGATTTAATAGCTGCCACTACAATATGGACATGAATTAACTTTGGGGTAAAATACTATATGTACACCACTAGATGGAATGTTTCACCCCTACATATGTAAAGTAATAAAATATAGTGGCATTTACAGTATCTATGCACTGTGATTGGATGTTATCTCGACGAGGTCTATCTTTCAGCCTGACATTTTTTTCCATATAAAATGATCGAACCCACAACTTTCTGTTTTAGTAAGGTCACTCTCAAGACCAGCTCACTTTGCAGTCCCACAAACCCCACTGACAAAAATCACATTCTGCAAATGATTACAAACTACTAAAGGCCTGAGCTCGAAACTTTTTTGAACTATAAGACATTGTATGTGGCCTTTGTTTAAAGTTTAGATCTCCATCAGGTGTTGTACACACATGACCAACACTAAGATCATCAGTTAGCCCTCAACACTGTCAAACTGTCAGCAGTGATATCTTTGTTAGTGTAAATGCTTCTGGTCTCTCACCACTGCCCAGTCTCATGAGAAGTACGTCTTGCAGTCTCCTGTTGAAGTCCCTTAGTTCTTTGACTTCTGTCAGCAAGCTACCGTATTCCTTCAGCTTCTTGGCCTGCTGCACCAGCTGCCTGCGGGTCCTCTCCAGCTCCTGCTGCAGCCTCCTCATTTCCTCCTCCTGTTGCCTGTAGCTGTGAACCAGTTCCTCATACAAGATTCTTGGAACCACCGCAGCAGCAACCTCTGACACACAATCTGTGTCCACCTCCAAATGCTGCTGCTGCTGCTGCTGCTGCTGTTGGTGCTGGTGATGCTGTTGCTGATGCTCTGCTTCCATATCTTCGTCCTCGTCATCTGCATCCTCTCCCTCCTCAGCCAGCCGGTCCTCATCCAGGTCCTCCTCACCCTCCATACAGGAACTGGCTGCATTTCTTTCCAGGCGAGCCACTACTGCTGCCAGGCTCTTGGAGGAGTTGGACAGGGGACGTCCATGGTCCTGAGACAGGGCCTGAGGACCATAATGATCCAGTAATTTATTATTTAAATCGTCATAACTAGAAAGTTCATTATATGACCTAAAGCTGGATCCATACTCCGCGAGACAAAGACATTTTTCCCCCCTGCAGATGTTACGCCCACAAAATGACGTCATTTTTTGTCTCTGACCGCCCGCTGATCCGCACTTTTGTGCACAGGGTCCGGGCTGAACTTTGTCTTTCAAGGCTGTGCGGCAACCATGCTGTGATTGGTCGGAATTTATTGTGGGCGTGATGAAAGTGGAGAAGCGCAAGAGCCTCTCCAGGTATATAGGTAGGTGTATAAACAGCGCTGATTCAACAGATTTAGATAAGACCATACCGGTTTTGCATGATGAGCAATAAAAGAAAGAAAGGCAAGTCAGGGTGATTTGTCACCAATAACTCCATTATCCAAGCCATTCACACATACCAGATGGTGACTGTTATTACCATTCTATATACTCCTACATACCCGGGCATAATAGGCTCGTTAACAGTATATCTTTGCTATTGTTACTTTTAATGTCGCATCTTCACAGCTCATCACCGGACAGTTTGAAGTATCGCAGGCACATTGGAACACAGTAGATGTGCAAATGTGGTCATAAAGGCACAAACACTGAATCTTTGCTATTGTTACTTTTAATGTCGCATTTTCACAACTCATCGTCGGACATCTCACGCTGTTGCAGGCACCCTCTCTGTATAATGCCCTCTTGCCATGGCACACGTCCTTGTGGTGTGTTAAAAAACTCAGTAAAGTCTTTCCTTATAGTTTAGTGGGCGGGCCGTATGAGGAGTTCTGCACACACGCGTCTCGCGGAGTATGGTACCTCAGTGCGGAAAAGACCTTTTTTTTTATCTCTTACCACCCGTGGAGCGCGTTCTCCGCTCTTTGTCTCGCGGAGTATGGAACAGCCTTAAGTATGAACGTGACACATTACATTTTTGAGGTTTTTAAGAATTTCTTTACTGTATCTGTTACGACACAGCAGCATGGACAGATGACATGGGGACGAACTGCAAACTGTTTGTTTTGACTGTGCAGGACTGGGAGCAGAGGAGTCACTGAGTTCTTTGATGAGCCGCTCAGAGGATTTGTCTGTGAAAGGGCAGCTGTCCAGAGTGCTGAATTTGTGTTAATCCAGCATATGGTAAAAATAGCGTGGGGGATTTGGGGTGTCAGCAAAGTTTATGATAATGTAACATATCATCACTAAATATGTTCAAATGTAAGTCTTCTGCTGTGTATACATCAACATGACATGTGCAGGTGCCAAGGACTTTCACTATTTACATTTTATGATTTATTTAGTAAATCTAGCCAGGCTTATCTCTACTGACACAACTACTGGCTGAGTTTAAACGAAACACATGGTTACATTATATGTATTATAGCTATAAAAGTATAATTCTGTTATGAGTAGATATGTGTCATGCATGGTCAATTGACAGTGGGATAACATGTCATGATGCTGCTGTCACTGATCATTATAGTCATAATTTGGTATGGAAAACTCCATGAACAAATGCTGGTGCCTCTTTTACTTTTATGAACACGTTCACATGTTGCAGTCCATTTGACGTCTTCCTACCTTTTTATGCCTGAGTGGCATCCTCTCTTCTGCAAAGCTGTTCTGTACAGAGTTTCCTGAATTCTTGATGGACATCTTGGGAATTTTCATCTTCTTTTGTGTTATACTGTCTTCAAATTCCTCTACTGTATCTGTGAAGCCAAACAAGAAAATAGAAGGTGGGAGAAGAGTATTGAAAGTTCCAAAAAGTTACAGCTATTTATCTTAAACTGTGGCTACAGAATCAAATAATCTATTTGATGGTTTGCCTCTTCGTTCTGCTACATTACACTAAGTTAAACAGCTTATCAGAGTACTGCGGTAGAAATCGTCCTGGCTGTAACTGACGCTGTGAAGGTGTTGGCTACATTGTAGCGCTCTGTCAGCCCAGACAGCTCAGATTCAAGGATTAGTGTTGCAGCTAGTTAAAGATCGTGCATACAAAACCACCGTAAGCAAGCACTGCAGCTAACGTTAAGCACGCTTTCCCCCTGCACACTAACATTGACATGACGCGCTGTCCTGTAACCTGCATGACGCTGATATGGTTTTTGACCGACAGGTTGTGTTGTCTGTATGGATGGCAACGACTGCAGCACCGCAACCCCTCTGTGGCACAAAGCTACAGATAAGTCAGCTAACAAGCTAACCTCAACCCACCACATTTGCCGGACTAACGCCTTAATAACACCCGTAAAGTCCTAAACATAACAGTCGATCAAACACAAGCTGTCAGGCATGTTTATTGTGTGCTGACAATTCTGCGTTTGCACGCACTTAGCTAGAGCGTCGGCGCTAGCATGCTAACGCGGAACAAATACACAGCAAGCTAGCAAGCGTTAGCTTCATGTTGTAAACAACCGATGTGACTCGCTAACGTTGCACGCCACGTATTTAATGAAACAAACAGCACCGCTCTACCAAAACAAGGGAGGTAACTCACGGAACTCTGCATGTGAAAATCCGTACAGCACCGACAAGGTATGGCTGTCTACCAAACTTATCTTCGCATACCTAACTAGCATATCTAGCTAGCCACAACCGAGGACGTTGTTGTGGCTATCAGTGTCAGATTCCAGCTGTTCACGTCTTGACAGATCGGACAAAAAGACTTGCTTTGACAGGTTTCCGAGTTCCGCGCACATCATCGTTGCTTGGTCAGACAGAGAAAAGAAGCATTTAAAAGAGGAAAAACTGATGCGTTACGAGGGCAACTTACCTGCAAGGGCAAGGATCTGTGCTTCGCACGGCTGGCCTGCGCTGCCATTCTCTTCAGTTCTGTGAACCAGATACACCTTCTGATTATCAAAATCTGTTTTGTGCAGTGGTCTGAAATCTTCGACATTTGAAACGGGCAACGCGTAGCACATATCGTCTTCAAAGAATCTAACAAAAGCATACATTATTTACTTCTCTTTGGTCCTGCACTTTGGATATGGTTGACAGTTTTTTCCTCAGAAAGTATTAAAAAAAATATACACATAGGGGGGTTGGGGATGTGCGGTGTCTGCGCTCGACTACTCATGCCTGGTCCACATCACCAGGGTAGAGCATCAAGGCATGAGTAATAGACCTGACATGAACTTTGCTGTTAGAATGATGTTCAGATCAGCAGGTAATAAAAAAAATAAATATTGTTTACCTAAAAGTCTCTGGAACATGAAATATAGATTCATATTGCACTTATAGAGGATTTCAATTTTTAAAAAGAATAAATAAATAATTTTAATCTAAGCATAGCTTTAAGGTGTGGATTTTTATTACTTATCAGTTTATATAGCTATGAAATCTCACATTTTTTTCTCTGTCACAATGATTACCTGCCTGCCTAGATTTCACTGGTCTCTGTGTGCCTTCCGGTGTGTACTTCTCATCTGATCCTTGCATCACGCCTGAAACTCTTAAGGCCAGCTGACAGAAATGAACTCTTTGTTATTGTAAGACAACCAGGTGGTTATACAACAGGATGGATTTCTTTCAGTTGTTACTCTAATGGAGGGCACAACAGTCGATAAATGACACTAACACTTTCGTTCTGCTTGGGCTGCTGTAATTGAAAAGTAACTGATGCAGAACTATATAGAGCCTTTTTTTTCCCTTCTCTGATATTTCGTTTCATAGTTTCAGGCGTTTAGGTAGCTATGATTAGGCCTGTTTCAAATGCCAGTGTCCCCACAATGTTTGCTCACTGTAGTGTGTCACCAGTTTCTGAATCTGTTATATGTAACCAAACAAACAAACAAACCAGAGACAGTGAGTCTAATTTCACCTATTTTAAGCTGTTTTCAATACAAGGGAAGGGTTACACATCTGCTAGCTGCTGATTTGGGAGACCACCTCCCTTCACTTTGCTCTGAGAAGTCACACAGGTGAACCTTTAAAAAAAACACAAGTTACCAAAATGACTTTTACATGTTTGAGACTGAGCCACTGTTATGTATGTGTAAGTGCAGCAGCAGACCCCACAAACTACAACAGGAACAACAGTGATAGACAAGAGATTTGAGCAGCTTCTGAACAAGTCTACCAGAGGATTACTGTTAATCTAAGCTACTGTTCAATGGCTCTCCTGTCCTCAAAGCCGGGCTTGTCAGCATAAGGCTGCTAAGTTTCTGGAGTGTTCTGTCTTTGAAGGGTCAGTGTTTGAAAGGGAACACCTTATGGTGTCATTCCTGCAGCCACTAGACGTTTAATTACAATTTAAGCAACTTTCTTTTTATAAGACACAGATGAAGGTGCAGCAGAGTCTGTCATGTTGATCTCTAACTGAACTGTAAAATGTCTGTCTATGACATGTGTTACTGTGGATAATAAATGGTTTTATTTTTCTCTATACATACTATAAATACTGTGATAAAAAATATGAGGAACAGCTAAGCAACAACAAAAAATGTCGTGCAGAACAAACATGTTCACCCTCCTAATAACTCCAGGTGTTTTTATAGTAATAGTGGGATGTGTGATGCACTGGAACATGAGACAGCTAGCTGCTTTCAGGCTGTGGTTCTGGAAGCAAGATGCAGCGATACAAATCTAGCTGCTGTTATTGCACTCTTGTTTTAAGTCCTGGCTCAGAGTGAGGGATACAGCTGCATGAAGCTACTCAGCACAGATCCAGAGGACGGCAGACACCAGGGTGGTGAAGCAGCCGGTTTTCAAAGTAAAAGACTCCTTATTACAGATCACATCCAAGATACTGAGAGTGCTTCATGTAGGAGGTTTATCAATGCAACAAATCCTCTCTGTTTACTTTGTGTACATACATACACTGAAGCATGAAGGGTTTGTTGGCAGAAGTAACAGGTTTAGGTGAGTTATGCTGACACCATGTCATTGATATTCTGCTTAAATTAGACAGGAGCCACTTGTATTAAACTGTTTTGACAAACCTTTGCTTTATTGTAATGTTGTTTATTGATGTGCACAGGACTTGTTATTATTATTTAACACCTTTGTTATATTTCTATTTGATTCCAAAACAGCAGAGTACTAGCCTAAAATAAACTGACTCATTACAGCAGGAGTGGAGAAGGAAAACATTTTTTTAAATGATCACTAAAGAATTATTTATTAAAATGAACTCCAAATATTAGTCGTACACGGTGTGCCTTTTGTTGTGTGTTGATTACAAAGTAATATTCACAGCTGCTATTTATTTATGAAAAACAAACAGCTTTTTTTGTTCAATAGTTAGTCAAGCACACACTGTCTGCTGTGATCCATCCTAAACTATTGGCATGCTAATGAGCTGATGATACAGAGGATAACTCTCAGGTAATATTTTAGCTATGCTTTATCTGTGGGAGTGAGTTGATCTAAAGACTGGAGTCAGGACAGAAGCCAGACATCATGTCCTGCCTATTAGCTCCACACTGCCAGGCTCATCTATCTTTATTGGTCATCCATTAGCCTGCATTAAAGGGAGACACGGGATAATAGCAGTAATGATGCTGATGATGGAATTAGACTGCGGGTACACACGTCATCATTGCAGTGCTGCTCCTGGAATCATAAAGAGTTCCCACAGACAAATGGACAGATGGACGGACAGTTACACTTAATGACCCCTTTATCATTCTTAGCAGTGTGTGTATGTGTGTCAGATAAATATACTGTGTGGGGGAAAACTGAAACATGCCTATAGCACGTAGAAAGCCAGTCTGAAGGCAGCACCTGTGCCAGTCTGCAGGACGGACAGATGCTGGTACAGGTGGGTGCATGATGACGGTTGGCAGAACAGGCAGGCAGCCTGAGCAGCAGCATGCAGACACTGGCAAAGTGACGACGCAAGGCATTAGACAGCCAGGACGGAGGGATCATTAAGGCAACTTTCTGGAAAGACGCTCTAAGATCAGAGTAGCAGCAAAATAGCAAAATGAGGATATGGGTGTCCGGTTCCAAAATGACAGATTCACAGAGGCTAAAATCGCCCTTTATGGTCAACATGCTATTACAATCACTCACAACTGTTTACAGTCCAGGGTGGAACTATTTTCCTATTTTGGTTGGAGGCATCTCACCAGACTTTCTCTTATTATGCCTCTTAATTAGCTCTGCATGAATTACTGATCAACCATGAAGAAGGCATTCACCAATTTAAAAAGTGATAGCCCATGAAATGAACAGCACAGCCTCATGCAAGCACATCAGTTACTCATGCCGCAGGGCCTGAAAACAGACCTTTGACTGAAAGAGAGACTGAGGAGGGAAAGACAGGCGCTCGCAGGGCACAAACACACACACAGTGGCAGACCTTATTGTGAACAAATCCTTCATTAAGTATTTAGAATGGTATCAGTGCTGGCCCTGCCATCATGCTGCGTATACTCAGTGATACACCCAGGAGACATTGATCTTCTTCATAAAGAACATAATGACCACCAGAGAAAAACTGATCATATTTCAGCACCAGTCAATTCAGTTCATTAGGGCCGCTCTACCTCCTGCTGCAGACCTGTATTGATCCGACCAGTGACACTGGCCTGTTATTCTCTGCTAACTAGATAGGAAACTCACAAAACTGTCATTTATACAGTTGCAACAGCAAGTCAGACAATAGGCTACATGGAACAAAAATACATAAAGGAGTGCAGATTGCCCCATCTGTGTAACAGCAGCATGGTCTGTCTGTCACTGTGCCCTTTCTGCATCGGCATCAAATGTCAGACACGACACAAGAAATCCTAAAAGTATCAAGGCTGTCCCCGGGTTTCAGAGAGAATTTTTCTAATACCTTTTTCACCGTCTCCTCTCCTCTAATCTCCACTTATCTGGCAGCCAGGTGAGCCGCAGCACATGGCTGGTGGGCAGGCTTTGGTCTGTGGGAATACAGCTCATCTTAATGGTATTTTTCCCCCCTTTTCCTTCTCTTCCCTGCGCTTCTCTTACCCTTTTCCTCCAGGGTGGCTGTCAGACAGAGACGGAGGCAGCCAGAGAACTTCTCATTGCTGCTGTGGCTGACAGCAGGGAGCCGCTGGGATTGGACGAGCGGCCACAGACGCCCGTCATGCAGAGGGGCAGCCAGGCTCACAGGTGCACAGCATCTGACAGATAATAGCAGATAAAACCCAGGCCAACCGGCAGCTCGCTCCTCACCAGGGGGACGGGGGGACCTGCGCTGATGGGGTGGGGGGGATCAGGGGCATGTTGAGGGCCAAAGTGCTTTGACAACTAACGGCCGTTATTTAACAACCAACCAGCCAGACACAAAACCACATCCGCACACACACAGCAGTCAAGGACAGACAAGGTCACTGATCTCAAATCCCTTCACAGAATCACTGCTGCAGCTTACTGTACACTTAGAGGAGGTTAAGATTGATTCTGAGCTTAATACAGGGTGTTGGTGCAGCTGCTGGGTCTGAACACATACAGCAGTTGTCTTTATATTTTTTCATTATGTTCTGTTATTTTATTACATTTGGGTAATTTCAGAGCCACATCCTTAAACTACAATGAAGTTAATATATGCCACAAAGAATTTCTCCTTCTGTTCTGGCTCTCATTAATGTTTTTATTCACATTCAACCCTGCTTTTCATCTTCATTAGCAAATAAACACTCTGCAGAGAGTATGTAAATGCACATGAGCTAAAATATTGTGTGTGTATGATTGCATTTGTGTAATAATCGCGCTTAAAGTTCTTGCCCACCTGCCGCTAACCTGTCCAAAGTCAGATATGTCCCTCTGCTTTTTATTGCATGCAAATAGACATAAGAACCAAAAACATTTCTCCACTCTTGTTTTCCAGCCAGGACAAACACTGTCATTTGAAAATTCCTGCTTCAACTGTGAAAACAGTACGTCACATGACAGGCATCTCCTCTGCTGTCCACATGCAGGATGCCAGCTGATGTGACGATGGGAAACACAGTTTGTCTCTCGCTGCTGAGACACATTTAGTTCTATGGATGAGAAAACAGTGGACACAAACCTGGCAATGGCAGCATGGCCTGAGACACACAGGCTGACAGCAGCCCCGTCTCAGTCAGTTGCAACCATGGAGAAAAAGGTAAAGCAAAAGCTGACAGTAAAAAGTTTCATTTTTACAAACAAATCAATAAAACGACAGTATGAACAGCATTACTTTTAAATGTACAACTGCCAGAAACATGAAAACTGTGGTTAACTGGTTAAAGTTGACTGGCTTGTTGGATGCGACTTGATGTATAAAGCTATCAGCTATCATTCCTCAGTCTCCAAAAGAGGTCAGTACAAAGTCACACACAGGACAGCAGGAGAACATAATGAGCTGAGGAAATTCCTGGATTGAAAGGACTTCAGTGTTGGCGGTGCTGGAAGATTCCTGGAGAAAGATCAGGGGCTCGCTGTTCTGATGCTGAACCTGGGGCCTGACCCACGTGTGAAAGCAGGGCAATTAAAACCAGAATTTTCCCTACAGAAATCAATAATGTATATTAATTTATTTATTTATTTCATACAGTACTCTACATACACATGTGGTAGAGGGATTAAAACATGTACTGAGAAATAGGCTGATAATGACCTTGACCGACGCATCAAGGTGTCTCCTGGCAACATGTTCCAGCTCTGCAGTTTTCTCAGCTTGGAACATCAAATATTCTCGTTTTATCAATTTAGCAGACTGACATGGTATTCTATTAACTATTTATTTTAGCTTCATGCTAAAGCCGTGAATTAGTAAAAGGTGCTGATGGTGTTGCTAGATTGCCTGCATGTTCTGACAATTACCACCTCGAAAGCCAGCAACACGCAGCAGGTTGCAAAAACTGATATAGTAACTGTTTAAGTGATATAATGTCCTGACTCTACACACACACACACACACAGACACACACACACACACACACACACACACACACACACACACACACACACACAGACACACACACAGACACACACACACAGAGTCCAAAAACTCAATCCACCAGCCATAACACAGAGACAGAGTGGCATCAACCTCTATTATCTAGTCCCTATGCTGCTAACACAAAAGGCTCCCTGGAACAAAAATCCAATCAGTCCTCTCTAGGAGGATTTGCTCCACAGCAGTGCTCAGCAACACTGGTGGCTCTGCTGGTGACAAAGAAATAATCTCAGAGCCCACAGCCTGTTCACAGACTGTTTACTGCCGCTGTCCTTTTAGGAAGGGGACAGGCAGAGTCTGTGCTTCTATGTTGTCATTTAAGTGTCCTCTGAGATTAGCACTCACTCTCCTTCTGTCCTTCTGTGCATGCAGAAACATGAAACACGTTGTTGACTGTGTGTACGCTGCATGAAATTAGCGTATTTGCGAAACAGACAATATTTACTCTTAGTATTATTAATATAGGCTTGGCAAAAAAACCTTCAGGCATATAGACTAGAGACAGGTGTTAAATAATTGTTTGATGACAATTTCAAAATATTTTCAATAGTGTGCTGCTCCTAACTCCTGCCTCCCCCCGCCTCTTCCGCCTCCCCCCTTCCCCTCTGGCTCCTATCTCTCTCAATCCTCCATTCTTTGTCTGGTAAATTATCACACTCGTTCTCGATTCATTAGCATGCTGCTGCTTATTTAGCTACGCTGCTGAGAAGCCTTCAACAAAATCAACTGGAAAATACTCAATATGAGGCGGCCAGCGCACCCCTCTCCCTCCCTCCCACCCATCCCTCATCTCCGTCTTTGTTCTATGTGTTTTTTAACCACATCAAAATGGAAGCACAGTCCCCCATTATGAAGTGGAGGGAGATAAAATATGTAAATTCACAGAGAAGGGATATAATTAGGGCAGTAATAGGAAGTGTTGTTTTCACAGCTGCTCATTTACACAAAAGCCTGATAGTATTTTTATATATATATAAATAATGTCCTTCTTTTTTTCTTCCTTGTTCTCTCTCCCAAGGTGCAAAAACCTGTGCCCGACTAAAACAAATCTCTGCAGCTCTACACTGTGAAAGTCGGTCAGCCTTGCAGTTGTAGAGCCACTCTGAGATTTCTTTCAGATCAGGTATGTACACCAGACCTGGAGAGCAGCTAGGAGGTCGTGCATAGGTTGTTTGAGAGTCTTTCCACCTTCCCTGGGTCAACCCAGGCTGGCTAGAATCCCTGCTTCCTGTCCTGCAGCATTAAAAAAAAAGTTTTTCTTTTCCCTCTTTTTTTTCCCAGTGTAGAAACTTCAAGCTAAAGGAACTGCATCAGGCCTCTCTTTTACTTCCTGCTACCACAGAAAAAGCATACTGTGGCAACATGCACTAAAGTATTAATGATGAGTCGTAGTAACACTGCTCTTTTTTTGCTAAGAGACAGAATTAACATTTCAAAGAAATACAATGACGTAGCTGAAAGATTCTAAAGGCTGGTGCTCTAAAAAAATGATATCTTCTCTTCTTAACTTTAAAATGTGTGGAATGAGACGGAACCGTGGGCTTAATGAAGAAATGCAGGTTTCTTATGTTTCAGCCCAAGTTAAAGGAGAATCGGTCTGACAGAGATCAACTGATGAAAGTCTACAGCTGAACAAAGGAAAAACTTTCACACACACAAGAGGGTTAACTTCAATTCATCCACAAGAATAAAGAAAGAAAGATTAATGTTCTGGCACAAACATCTTTTCATCAAAGTAAAATAGACATTTTACCAGCACAAAGAGTCTAAATATCTTCCTAGCAAACGTTTTGCACAGTTTAAAGGATGCTAGAGACTCTCTTTACACCAAATATGACACAACTCTATAAATGCAATTTAAAAGGGGACCAAGAAAAATACATCATATTCAAAAGAGTAGTGCCACCACAACAAAGACATAAATACTTGATATATCACTATATTGTCTGGCAGACTGCTCAGAGACTTGTATCTGAAAAAAACAAGGATGCTATTAAATGACTAGGCCAGGCTGGTGTATTGTGCAAATTAGAGTAAACTCTGTTGACCCCACATTTACAGTGCAGGCAATTTAGTTAAAAGTAATCCCCCAACTTATTGTGTTGTATTCCCACATGCTGTGCAAATGGTGAGACGCTGTAAATGTCGGGTATGTTCAGAGGAGAGAAAGCAGGGTTCATGGGAGTTTTAAATCTAATTATTCCTGCACATAAACAAAAATGGAAATTAAAAAAATATAGTTCCTTTTTACTATGAGAAAAACTTGATTTACTTTAATCCCATAAAAAGTTTAGTTTTTTTAAGTTAATAATAACAACAAACTTGTTGCCAGTGATAGGTGGTTACCTGTCTTCAACAGTTAACATAACGACATAATGACAATAGGAGGATAGTCAGCCTGGCTAGGTTTGTTTTTAGTCCAGCTCAGACCTGTTGGTGCACTTCTAATTCCTCTCACACAACTTAGGATGTCCCATCCACTGGCAACAACAAGAGGCAATGCCAAAAACAGCAAGGAAAGTAAGGCTAAGAAGCAAAACTATCAGACAGATGTAAAAGTGTCCCTTTTTAGGTTTAATTAGCATACCTTTGCCATGCTACTACCGAAATGTAATATCTGTTGTGCTGGTGAAAGTGAGTTGCTCATAATTTATTAAACATTTGCAATTTTAAAAATACAAACTCTTCATCTGAAGAGCAAAGATACATTTCTAAAATAGATTCATGTCATTTTAGAAAAAAAAAGCTAATAATGAAGGGTCTGATAATCTGCTTCATATTATTCAAACTATACATTGTGCATATCCTGGTGTCTTTTACATTATAAATACTACAGTTTCCACTCTGTTACTATGTATGTTGAAAGGTTCGGATGGAGTTTTTTGTGTAGCTGGCTGTGCAGAATGCGACCTCTGACCTTTGAGATATGTACAGTGGTTTTGTCTGGCTAAAGCAAAGCATGAAACACAAAGAGTATCTGTAAAAAGACGGACTCTAATGAAGAACATTTCTATTCTGCTCTGACAGAAACAGCAGGGAAATGGAGATACAAAGAGAGAGAAGGGATGGAGTGAAAAAGAGGAAAGTCAGAGGAGAGATCTGAGAACTGCCTATTATCTTCACGCTGCTTCATTGCTTTAGACACACATGTGTTGCGTGCTTCTTCGCACAAACCTTAAAGTGTGTACACTCACACCTGTGCACATACACACACACACACACGCACGCACACACACACCAATCCTCTCAAATCTGGCCAGATCTCATGAATATGATTGACCTTTTTTCCACTGTAATGCTGAGAGCGCATAAAGGGGAAAGGAGAAACTAAACAGAGGCAAGGAGAGTTAATTTAGAACAACACATTATTGGTTGCTGACTGCAGATATGGAAAAGGACAATCTAATCGATAAGCTAAAAGAATGACAATAGCCTCTCAAATCAATGTCTGCACCCCATTTTCTCAATGTGAAAAGACAAAGCCTTCAATATAGGTGTTTTTGTTGTTCTGTTTTGTCCAGTTTGCACCTGTGTGTACATGCTCATGTGCACGTTTGTGTGTACCTGGCTGCTGGTGTTGGTGGAACAGTTGCCAGGACTAATCATTATTTAGTTGTGGTGGGGCTGGAAAGGTCAGCAGTCTGAAATGTCAGGCTGTGTTCAACAGGAGCCAGATGCAGTCGTGCGCTGCTCAAGTGTCCAATTAAAGGGGGCCGAGTGAGGTTTGAGTGGGTCTGTGTGTGGGAGTGAGTGTCCGTGTGTGTGTGTGTGTGTGTGTGTGTGTGTGAAATGAGAATGAGGGAGAGGAGATGCTCTGTGAGTACATACAGCACTACAGTATGCAAAGTATATATATATATATATATATATATATATATATATATATATATAGCGCTGTTGATTACTACGTCCATGTAGTCAAATCAACTACATCAGACATGTATATATGTGAATATATGAAGTCGTAACAAATCATTTGTAATGTTTCTGAATGATGCTGTCTCACTTTTGGAACAGAGTTACAATTTCAGTTGTGCTCATTATTACAGTAATTCACTGTGTGTAAATACATGTTTAAGTGTGAATCATTCCTCAGAGTAGCTAATGAACGCCATTAGAAACAGAGCAGCAGGGGCCAATCCTCATCAAATCTTTTTTTTTCTCTCAGACACAGTACATTATAAAGCCACTTGAGCCTATTAGTTTGTTCACACCCTGTGAGTCCCCCTGCTGTCCATGCTATGAAGACAAGAGAGGAGCGAGGAGTGAAAGGAAGAAAGAGGAGGGGAACAGGGATACAGGGATACAGGGGAAAAAAATACCACACCAGAGGCACAGCAACAGCAATGTGATAAAATAAGATCGCTAATAAATAACAGCAGATAACGAGTGCCGTTAAGTCAAATGAGCAGAGAAGGAAGTGTCAACAGCGGAGCGGGAGGCAGGTGAGAGGATGACAAGGAGAAAGGGAGCGAAGGAGTGGAAACTCCTTTAATCTGCAGGGAGAAGGAGAGGGTGTCCTCCTTGTGTTTCCCTATCAGAGTCACTCATCTGAAAGCATCACTTGCTCTTCACACAGCCATCATAATAACCTTCACTGTGTTTATTGTGTGTGTGTGCATGTCCGCTCACCTGCTGTGAATAGTAATAAGCAGCAGGGCAGAATAAAATATGTCTGCCAAGTTAAGAATATAATGGAGTTCCCTTCAAGGCCGCACATAACAACAAGCTGAATAATGACCTGAAATAATTTACACAGCACTCTGAAGCCCAGCAACGGTCACTGGAAGAAACCTTTCAGTCAGACATAATTAAAGGCTGTTGCAGCTGGTGCAGGGTCCATGGGTGTAGAATGAACCCATGAAGGATGGTACTTGTACGGCACTCACTGCTGGAAGCTAATCCAAAGAAGGAGATGCAAAGTCCAGTTTTATTCTGACTTATTACACTTGATTGCAACAGTCAACTCTAGTCATTTATTTTGGAGAGTGCGTGTGGATGGACTCTTTCCCAGAGAGCGCTGCACAACAATGATGCCAGAAAGGACGCTACAGTCACATATTGGTGTTTGACTGGTTTTTGCTTTAGGATATTAGCTTTGTCACTGAAACCATCAACATGGAGACAGGGCTTAAGCACTGCAAGGGATCACTGTGCAGCTGGAGACTGGATACAGAGCTAGTGGCTCATATGAGAAAGTATAGACCAGACACTGTGCACTAGGAGTAGGCCGTGGCACTGACCACTGTGCCCACACTTAGACTATAACCCAACCTGACAGCTTTCAGGTTCACATATTTATCTTGTGCATCACATCATCCCATTTCTGAAGCTAAGGACAAGAGCCCAGCAAACCAGTAGAGGTTTTCAAGAGGCATGTTTTTCAAGGGTATTGTGACTGTGGCATTGATTACTTTTTGATTTCATTATCATCTGAGTAATCCAACGTACAGCATTTCCCCAGCAGTTGTGATGCTTTCATTAAAAAGCGAGAATGACCTCACACTATAGTAACCTGCTACTTGTACAGACATAAAATAAATCACGATTCTATAACTTCTTCTTCCTCTCACCCGGCCATTGAAGGTACTATACATGCCCTTCCTCTTTCTTCCTCTCTGCCCTCTGTCAAACTGTGAGTGCCGGGGGCTCATCTTGCCTCTGCCCTGAGGAACAGCTGCAACGTAAACCTGCTAAATTAGCCGGGTCTCCATGAGCCTCACATATGCATTATTCTAATCAAAGCACATTAGATCATCCAGATACTTTAGACATATGGGTCTCTGTATCCTGCTTGCCGTCACCATCTGTTTCTCCTCCCCCGTTTTTCGAATTTCTCCTTGCTCTCCATCTCAGTGGATCCCTTTTTCACACAGCTGCTTCTCTAAGAGACTGCCGCACATTTCTAACAGTGCAAGTACTTTGTGACATGTTTCCACATCCAGTCAAACTTTGAGCGCACCATATGCGCGCCTGACTACAGTTTGAGCTGCGCTTTGGAAATGATTCAAATTACTTTACACACAATGCACACGCGTCATATGTCGACTGAGATGAGGTGAGATCAACGAGTAAACAAAGCGCATACGCTCATAACAATAAACATCAACACAGCATATGTAAGCACCATATTGAAATCTTGGGATGTGAGACAAAAGTTCTTCTGTTAAAAAAATATGTAAGATGAAGGCATACTTTTTGTCATACCATTAAATGTCTATTATCAATAGAGACCATGCACAGCATGACCATAAACATGAAAACATGAAACTTCACAGTTCAACATCAACGCACAAAGCCCTCCGTATGTTGGAGCGGTCCTGCCATTCACACACACTACATTATTATCATCATCTCCCCTGACATAATGCCTTCCCGAGCCCCTCATGCCTAATCCTAAAGATGAACTGAGCATAGATGCCTGCCCTGATGACTTTTCTAAGTGTATGACCTCCAGATTATCCCATAATAAAAGCTTCAGAGTCACATTTGTTTGACATCTAATATGTCAAATTCAAAGTCAGCACCCCCGAGCACACGTCGAGGTAACTGACCAGGAGTCATCACATCAGCAGCGATTGTGCTGCAGGGCTTTTGACAGCACATGCACAGTTCTATGCGACTGCCCAGCTGTGCTGTTACATGTGAGCAGCATGCAGAAAACAGCCTGTTCCCCCTTTTATAACATCTAGAGGTGGGTAACAGGAAATACATAAGCTGCTTTAGTGCCATGGTTCCTGTCAAATCAATAGCAAAACATAACAACTATGTACTGACAATGGGGGCCTTTATAGGTGAAAACCAGATTTTTTTTTTATAATGGGGGTGAGGTGTTGCTGCAGTGGGTGAGACAATCCCATGTAGGGACTTACCAGAGTTGGTGATAGTTAACAGATCAAGACGCCTTTGTTGCTGAAAAGAAAAAGAGAGAAAAAAGTCAGATAAATGTCAGAAAATAATCATCAGTCATAGTATCGATTCTCATATAAAAGTCCTGCAGAGAAAGTATTGATCCATCTCACATTTGCCAGATTAGTTTAGCTCGCTATAGCACCAGTAGCTTAATGTTGAGACATTATTTATAAAAGCTTATTTTTATGTTGTTTTATGACTGATTCTGTATTGACACTGAGTCTTAAAATAATCTTTCTATTAGAGGCTTTGAATTGTGTATTCCTATATATAAGTACTTAACGTTCCTGTGTAGTTCAACATCTGATGTGAAGAATTTGTGAGTTTGTGTAACTTTATTTTCACAGTCATTTTTATTCCCCACACTGTGTGTGCATGTGAGTGTGAGCTTGTGCATGTGTAAGTGTGACCTCATGGGTTTTGATGGAGTGTGTTTGAAAGAGTGTGCAATTTTACACTTGATGTCTCCAGCAGCTGAGAAGGAGTCTAGAGGAGGTGCTAGCTGGCTACCCCTCTCTTTAACCTGCTGCCTTTCTACACACACACACGCACGCACACACGCACGCACGCACGCACACACACTCACACACACACACACGCACACACACACACACACACACACACACACACACACACACTTGACTATTGAGCACTGCAGTAATCAACACCTCAGCTCTCCACATCTACCAGTCCCTTAGGAAAGAAGATCTTCACATCCTAGGAAAGGATGAAGGATCTATGCGTATATGTGAGTGAGAAACGCACAGAATGGCAGGGTCACCGTCAAAGCGGGGTTTTTTTTTTAAAGGACCAGACATTATTAATATTCAACTGGTTGCTGAGAGCGATAAGCAAAGAGACTCTCAGCATACTTTGAGTCCTTCTCTCAAATACAGCACAGCTTAGAGTACAACTCTCTGATTGGCTGCTACTTATACAATTTGAGTGGAAATTAGTATGTAAATGGATTCATCATAAATACATGTTTATCAGTGCATGTTTACTAAAGAAGACTAGGATTGTTCAAAAACAAGTGTCATGAGGAGAGTGTTTTTGTGGCCCAGTCAACTCAAGTAGTAGCTTTATGTCTTGTTTCCATTCTGTGAATGGATGTGAGCCAAATGGAGAATAATTCATTCCTACGGAAATGTCGGTGATCTCTGTTCCAAATCTTCTCCCTTTCTAAAACTCAAAGCTTTAGCATGAACTCCATTAAAAATGTCAAATTTTGCAGTGGATTTGGAGCTACCGTACTGCTAATTAGTAAGTTGGGAAATGAGCTATCATGTTTGGTTACCTGAAAATGTTAACCGTCAAATTGTTTAAATGTATACTTCAAAAGACACTAGCTGAGGCAGTGTGGTCACCATAAACACAAGTAGGTAGCTTATAGTCAGACTAAACAGCTTGACAAATTCTGGAGTTTCATGTTGCTACATGCAAAAGTAGGAGGTTTCAAGAAATGCACACCATGTAAAGCTGTGTGGTATCAGGTGTACTGACCAGGCTATGCTCCAAAATCATTTTCAACATGTCCAACCTTGGTGTAAAATCCAAAGTGTTTATAGTGTTTCCAAATGGCTACACACTTGAAGGTGAAGTGAAAGGCTGCCTGTCACACAGACAGGTAAGACACAAGATTACACAAGTCGTTGAGAAAGATGTGGGAGGGGTGATACTTCAGGGAGGGGTGAGGGAATATATGAAAAGTTAAGATTTCAGTCAGACACTGAGCAGAGTAAAAGATGTTTGGACTGAGAAGGGAAAGTCTCTCTACTGATGCTGAGATGCAACAATGTGGAAGAATAAACTTACATATATTGTAACATATGTCTGGAGTGGTGTGTGTGTGTGTGTTATAATAATGATGCTGAGGTAGGAGATCATGTATGCTGTAGAGGTCAGTATGACAATATGAAACAAGCTGAGACCACCTCTCTCTCCTGCTTTCCACACACACATGCATGCACACAATACAATCTGCAGAGACCAACAGTCAGTCAGCTCTGGAGTTGTAGCAGGAATCAGTATCACTACAGAAACATCATGTACTGATTCTGCTTACTGATACTGCATTGTAACAGACCAGAACTACAAGACTACAATCCCAGTACTGTGCAGCTGTAAATACATTTTTAACACACACCACTCTCATCTTGTTTTTCACTTAGCTTCAAGAGGTCCGGCTTATATTGTATGGTTCTGTTTACACTAAAACTAAAGCATGAGCAATGAAATGATAAATATAAATGCACCGTCTAAAATGGAAGTCTGTATTAGCAGATAGATTGATTTAATTAACACTTGGGTTGTGTAGCACCCTCTACTGGCTCCATAGAGCTCTGCAAGTAAAACTGAAAGATTGTGGTATGACAGTGAAAGTATGGAGTCATGCAGACACCATCACCTGAAGCAGTGTAGCCCTGTAAGGCCTGCCAGTGCTTGTACACAGATAATGAATCGAAGAATTACAACACGCTACTACAGCTTCTCTTCCTGCTGCTTTTGTAAGTCCTCCACACGGATAAGGTGCTTAGTGTTCCTTACGAGGGAGACAGACAGACACACACAAAGCAGGGGGTGGAGGGACAGAATTACATTAGCAAAAGCATTTCAGGGCAGAAAATAGGATTGAATTAATCTTTATCAAACATAGCCAGGAGCTGAGGGATCACACCCTGGGTAGCCTCACTGCCCTCCAACTGCCATGCTGACAGAGTACAAGAGATTAACACAGATACAGTCACTGTTTGTTACTGACTTACTAAGCGATTGATTGATGTCATCATTATTACCTTTTCTTTGTGTACTGACAGATACTAATTGCACTGACCTGATAAAGAGAGCCACACTTAAATATAACTCCTAGAAGGTAGAATAATTATTTGTGAAACCACATCTGCCTCAGATCCACAGATGTTTACCAGAGGTGGATCCAGGCTGAACCTGCCAGTTAAAGTGTTATTAGGTCAGAAAACAAGAAAGCAGTTGGGAAACAGAGGTGACGACCACTCCAGCTGTCACTGTCATCCAGCCAGCCACCGTGGACTCTGGGGGTCTGTGGTCAGCAGCATGCACAGTAACACAACACAGATACACACCAGGAGACTAGAGTCACACATTGACTTTACATAGCTACAGTGTTATATGAGAAGATGATTAATTTTTTGAGGCAGGTAAGTTGAGAAGAAAGCCTGGATCATTGCTTCTATTCCTGGATATCTTGTGAGTGTGCGCCTTGATAATGTTCGATCCTTCCCTCCATAAGTGGAAAGATGCGATTTTGCAAAGACTTCAAACCAAGGGAAAATTGATATTCTGACTTAAAGACAAACTCAGTTTCTCTATGAACGTCTTTACCAGATTCTCTTGTTATTAGTTTCTATTAGTCTCTGTTGAATATTACTAGAAATATTTTTTTTGTTTTATAAATAGCCTTCTAATATGAGTCTGACAACTGCCAACCCCCCCTAAAGAAATCCATAACGTTCTAATCAGTATAAATATGGTCATTAACAGAACCAATCAGCAGGCCAGATAGCAGACTGTGCCGTGCCACCACAGCCTAATCTGGGTGGGAAGAGGAGGAGGAGGAGGAGGAAGGAGTCAAATGGAGTGACAGCAGAAGAAAAACCATTAATGTACTAAACCCCTATTTTATGACTAAATTAAATATTCATGCACAATCTACCCAAAACCCATTTGCCAACATTTCCTGCAGAATTTACTTTTCATATTTGCTGATTGTTATCACACTGAAAAAGAGAGGCTGAGGAAGTAGAAGGACAGAAGGCTCAGAGGGACCAACCGGGGATGGGGGAGGAGTAACTAAACTCGCAGCCATCATTTTGTAGCTCATTTTAAATTAATTTAAAGTCAATATAGCCAAATTGCACTGCCACAGCCACAATCCAACTACTTTCACAGTTTTTAAGAAAAAAAAAGTATTTCTTATACAGCTGGAGAAAGCGGTACTATTAACATGGAGAACATGAAAGGACTTAATAATAATAACAATAATAATAATAATAATAATAATAATAATAATACTCTGTATATAAAACCAAATAACTTTGCAGTTTGTGTTAATGGTTGTCTATTTGCACAGCCAGTAGATAAAGTGCATTAACATTAGCATTCATTTGGAGGTGTTTTTCTGACCACCTGTTCATTACTCATTCAGCTGTGTGTTTGGTCTTGAAGAACTCCAAACACAGAAATAATAATAATTAATTTACTGTGTACACCTGCAGGTCTGTTTTACATACTTGTAGTCATGTGATTTTTTTTTTAAATACAAAACTATATAGCTGCCACATTAAGGAGTGAAAATGAATTATTGTTGTGCAGCATCATCCTGGTTTTACCCCTCATCCTCTCTTGATGAGGTCACAATCACAAAACAGGCACTTGCATCCAGTCTTATTGCTGTTTCTTGTGACCTATAGTTTAAGCACACACTCACATAAAAACACACACACACAAGCATAACGCTATCATACATTCAGGGTCACAGTGAGGACCAATGATTGATGAGGCTGTGAGTGAACAGCCTGACTAATCTCCCATTTTCTTCTGGTCCTCTCATCAAATGTCTGCTCTGTCTACCTCATCTGGTAAAACAGCCCAATCACCTCATCTGCGTCACCGTTTTCCCTTCTGAGTGTGCTCACAGAGCTAAAACCCAAGCACCTGGCTGGCACACACACACACACACACACACAAAATGCCCAGGCTGATCTGTAGCACTCTGGTGGTAAAAGGGGAACCTGCTGTACTCTTCTGTCTGTGTCTGACTGCATCTTACTCATCGTCCCATGGTAACTAAGAGAGGAGATGAGGTAAGAATGATCTAATGGGATGAGCTTTTTAGGTTACGTTTGGGTGTGGCTGTCTGGCCCACTAAGATATATCATAATGTCAGAGGAATACAGGTGTTCAGGTCCTAATGCTGCCTAAATGTGATGCCTCCTGCCTTACAGTAATGTAAGTATAAAAGATAATAATTAATTCACAGTATATTAACAATAGCAGAGATAACAATATATTTATTGGACACAAATGTAGCTGAGATTTTGGCACAAAAGTAGTAAAAACAGTCACTATTGGCTTTTTTTCTATTGCCTGCTTGACATTGAAAAGTGATCATCTCCACTTGCATGACAGCGTCAGGTAATGTGTGTTGTGGCACAAGAAGGAGGAGAGAGAGAGGATGGAAGCAGAGGGGATGGAAAGCGGGGCTTTGTTGCGTGACCATGGAGCCTTCGGTTAAAAATACAACAAACCAAATAAAAGATTTATTCCTTCTGAGAGCGGAGAGCAGCTTCCTCCTGAGCGGAAGGGGAGGACAGCCGCGGCCACCTGCACACAGCACAGAGCCCTGCATGCTGCTGCTATTGCTGTGCTGCCTCTGAACAATCTGACGATATGCACAACAGCTGGCATGTACAGATAAGTCATGGTGACACATGGTGTGGGCCTATAGTCTTGGAGACATAAGCACCACCACCTTCTTCTTATAGCAGTTAATCCATGATTCAATTCCATCTTCAAATGATCAAATATTCATGAAGACCAATTAAAAGAGCAGCTCTTCCTCCCATCTTTCTGTCACAGCCAGGTCGCCTGCTTCTTCCTGAAGGATCCTATGGGTCTAGGCAGTATGACCATGGTGGCCCACTTATCTTCATTCAAATACGCTAACTGTCAGTTTAAAGACAATGACTTGATCCAGTTGGCCAGCACTTCCTCAGCCTGCCAGATGGTTACAAAATGCCCCCTTCACACCAGACTCTAAGGCTAAAATGGCTTTGGTTGTGACATCATATGTTATCCGTGTCTGACTGGTAGCATGCAAGTTTGACAAGGGCATTACTGTCTGTCACAGCCAACTGGAGAACGATTTCCTCTGCCTTATTTAGAGAGGTTCAGGAAAGACATACTACACAGATGTGATTCTCTAGGAAAAGGAATTAGGTTGTGGAAATCCTCCTGGCTATATCAGAGACACCTACTGCCTGGTGCAGAGAACAGTTGTGCAGTGATGTTTTTTTTTTTTTTTTTTAAGCTGTGGGTCACGTTGAATCTGTACACTGTGAACCACTATGCTTGATGTGTTCTCAGATTCAGAGTTTAAATGCTGGGGTTCCAGACATGTCTGTTCAGGTCCCTGCTTCTCTCTCGCTCATGGTAGCCCATTTCATCCAAAGTAGGTGAACAACTATGTGTGGTAGACAGAGGAGGTAGACCTTGATGATGACTTCACAAACAGACTCCATAGCTCCCTTGCTGTTGTTTCAGAGCTTCTCAGGGAATTCCCTAGGTCCCTTTTTGTCTCTTACACAACTCAGAAATCTGTCACAGTACTTGTGGCCTGCCATAGCATCTCCTCGGGAGTCAGAATTTCACAAAGTCCAAACAGCCTATCTCCTCAACACATGGTCCAAGATCCCTCAAGTCTGTCTAGCTTAATTAAAACTACACATGAGAACGTGTGATAATTGAACTATGGCTTAGGCTACTTACTATGTTAAACTCAGCACATGACTTAGCTAAAAACTCCCTAAATGTAGATAAAAAGAAGACAGAAAAAATATTTAGTCAACAGCATGGGTTACTTTCCACACAAGGCGGACAAAACCAGCAAAATCACTTCCATGAACAGGCCTATTATCAGCCCATTATCCTTTGTGGCATGAAGTAATCAATCAATACCTCTGTATTTAATCTTTGGTATAATAAGGCAAAAAAATAATAAAAATAACCTGCAGCGGCACATACTGTGTACTGAGTTGTTGTTCCTATTCATTGCATGTATCAAGCATCTGTATGTAAATGTTAATATCTGTATGACAGACCATGTCTGTACATCACTGTCAGTGTGTATACTGTATGTGTGTACATACTGTACGTGCACAAAATGGTAACCTGAGAGCCCCTGCTGAGCCAAGGGTTTCAACAACGACCTGACCTGAAGAATCAATGACAATGTCTTGACACTGGGGACCAATCAATGAGAAGAAGGCACTGATAGCATACTTGATACTTCAACACACAAGCACACACACACATACAGATGGACTCTGTCCTATCATCATTTCCCCATTGGGCTGTGATTGACCCCTGCCTGATGGAGTGCAGGTGTAGTGACCTGGTATTTACCAGAGAACACCAAATCAATGCCCTCCCATCGCAGACACACAGTCAGCTCTGAGCAGAGATCAAGTCCTATAGCTGCTTGAACATTACTGGATCTGATACTTGACCTTTTTAATCATTAAAATCAAACTTGACAAATCTAGTTTGTAAACAAAATTCATTTTTATCGTTAATTTAAAATTACTGAGTGGTTTAGGGTTGTTCTAAATGTAATGTGATAAATAAATTATGTGTGATTGACTCTTTGATCATGTCAGTGTTCTGCTGTTCTATCAGTTCAAGCACACTAGCTTAGAATGCAGTAAAAAATAAATAAAATGCCACAGTGTCCTTCATCAACAAGTTTAAGAGAGCAGCCTTCCCATTTATATTACAGAGCGCCCTCTCTTCTGCTGTGTTAAAAAGTTTTATCTATAGGAAACACTCCATTGCCAGTAGTATAGTGGAAAATCCACCTTGGTTTTATAGTCTTATATTTCCATCATTTTCTTTCAGGGGTCTTCAATCAACTGTGAGAGATAGAAAATGGAAGTGTGATTCTCCATATGGGACTTGGAAGTTTCAGAGGTGTCAACAAACTTGAAGTTTTTGCGACTGGAACTGAAACTTGTGCTCCTCCCCCCCCCCCCCCTTCCTCCTCACAACATCATGAACTTGAATATTGACTTGCCGTTTTCTCTGTGTCTAGACCACCCCTATTGGAGTATCAATAGACAAGATGTAAGGTTGAAAAGTTCACCCATCTCTCCTCGGGGGCCTAATTGGAGCTGAAGGTCAGAAGACGTGTATGTTTCTATCGGTTTATTGCCTTTATGGATCCAACAAAACTGGTGAATGTGTATGTGTTCAAGTCATGAAACAATCCTGCTCTCCTGTCTCGCTGCCTTTTTTTCCATTTCAAAACCTGCTATTTTTATATTTCATGATCCCCCAAAACAAATTCAAATGTTTGTTATCTTCAAGTAACCAGACAGAGGGAGACATATTAGAAAAGAAATGAAACAAAATGTTGTGTGACTAAAGCGTTTTCCTCAGCACAACTTTTCCATTTAGTTGAGTTCAATCAGGTATTGGAATGGAGTGCTGAATAGTTCTTTAAAGCTGAAGCAGGCTGGACTGCTGTGTTACTGGTAATTAAGCGGGACAGTAATTAGCTGCTAGCAAACGAGAGCGAGGGAGGGGGAAAAGAGTTTGTGAGAGATACATTGAAACGCAAACACAAGCAAACACACACACACAAACAATTAAACAGCAAGAATTGAGAGATGTGTGTGTCCTCATGTCAAAACAGCAGCGCTCCAGATGTTGATGCGTGGACCTAAAGTATCTGTCTTGTAACTTCTAATCACAGCTTGTCAGGACAGAGGGACTGAGAGGAGATAGAGCAGGACAATACTTAAAGGTCACTCATATGACGAGGACAAACTCAACAAGAGGAAACTGCTTAAAAGCAGCACTCGCTGTCAGGACAGGGTCAGCGTCTGCCAGAGCAGTGTGACTTGGAACCTAAAAATCAATTTAACATCGTGGCTAAACAAAGCTGCATTGACCATCACAGGTACCTGGCTTATGTCCAGTTCCATTAGCTGTGTGAGTGTGTGTGTGTGTGAACTGGCCCAGTCAAGAGGGTGAGCAGTGCTGTTGTGGAGAATGTCTGGTCTATCCTTGTATAACCTGAAATACAGCAAGACAGAGACAGAAGCCAGAATGTGATCTAATATGTGGTGCTGCGGTCTTTCTGCTGATTGCTGGGAATCTCAAGGCCTGTGTGATTTTCAAGGTGGCCAAACAACAGTAATAACGGCTCCATTCAGCCAGAGGATCAGGCAAGAGGACAGAATGAGGGCAGGTAGAAAGCATGTTGAAGAACAGCTGATAATAAGTCAGATCCCAGTAGCATTAGCATTACAGCTTGTAGCAGTAAAGAAATATTTGTCCATTCATTCATTTTTTTAAGTTGTAGAAAAGTTTCAGGGGTCCCAGCTAAATGGGATCAGCATTATGCTCACTTATGGATGTGGACATGGATATGCATTCCAACTTAGATGGATGTATACCTCTGGTACAGCTTAGTCCCAAAGCAAAGTTAGACAGAACTCCAAGCATTCAGATACAAAGATCACTTAAGCTGCTTCCTGTGTACACACTGGATATCCTACTGTACTGTAGCCAGCAGGAGGACAAAGAGAATGTAATCTTTTGGCACAAGACTCTCAGCTCCTTGGCTGCACACTGTGTGTCTATGACAATTACATAATTGATTACATGGCACAGCATTTGACAGAGCCCAACATACATACAGAATATTTGAGCTGCATTAATGTCTTACTGTAGCATTGTTCAGAATTGTATTAACATTAATTCCAGTGATTTTGAACAATACGTATCTGAAGAACATCATGTCTGTACTGTACAATGTGTGATGTGTGTACAGTATTAGCTGTATACATATATATACTATTAGTGTATATACTGTAGCAGAACCCCTGTTGTTAAGGGAAAAAAGCACCAACACCAACTTTGCCTCAGTCCCTTCTCCACCTCCTCTGCTGCTCCACATCATACTGCCCCAACACCCCAGCTAAAGTCTCCCCTCCTCTCAGGAGCCTTTTTTTTCCTCTCCCGAGATAAAACAAACAAGAAAACAGTCGTTTGACGCATCTGTAATCACCTTAGCTATATCCGCTGGAACTGAGGGCTTTTAATTTGCTGTGCTTTTAATTTGTTTTCACAGCAGTTTCGAGCAAATTGAATTTGTTA
The DNA here is from genome assembly GCF_900634625.1 of Parambassis ranga. Taxonomy (NCBI): domain Eukaryota; kingdom Metazoa; phylum Chordata; class Actinopteri; family Ambassidae; genus Parambassis; species Parambassis ranga. The sequence continues at coordinate 11,787,233 of NC_041025.1, forward strand.
ATTAAAGCAGCAAAATGAAATGCTGAGCATTATTGACGAGATGCTAATTGGGTTAGTGTGGAAATTGGAAGTGGGGGTGAAGTGGGGTGGGTGGGGGCTAACGAGAGGGTTGAGGGAGGAGAGCAGGGCATTTTGGGGTATCAATAGTCGGGACAAATCACATTACAGAACAGCGCAAGAAAGGCTACATGCCAAGTGGCCTCATGGTGACGCCGGTATGGTCTGTGTGAGCGTGTGTGCACACACAATATCTCTCCCCAGGCCTTTTCTGGCAGTCACACACAAACAAAGACAGACAGCTGTACTTCCTGAGTTCTTTCCAACACAAATACCATGACTATGAACGAACACACACACACACACGTCTTATTCTATCATCGAGCTTTAGAAAAATTGTGAATTCCATTAAGAGCACTGTTATCTTACACCATAAATGCACACACAGTTGTGAAACTTCACAGTCCTTACAATTCACAATTTTCAAAGGCTTGAATTTACATTTTAGGAGTGATTTAAATTTCAGCCACTTTTATCAACAAAACTACAGTGAAGACATGCTGTGGGGTGCATTTAGATGACAACAAAGTTCTAACACTGAACGTGTTGCATTAATCTGCTGCCGTCGACCCGATAAAATACTGTTGCTGAAGCAGCGTAGCTTTGTTTGTAAATGTAATGAAATGACTGCTGACTCAGCCATGTTGCAGCTCACTCTTTGAAGCCATTGAGTCTCAAAGGATCAAGAGACTTAACCTGCCTATTAGTCAAACACATACAGTTCTGGTTGATACTGAGCGCACTCATTCATCAGGCTGTTAAGTACTAAATGTGGAAATCTCCTTCCAGAAATGATCTTCTAACTAACTACCAGCATGTATACAATAGTGGCTCACATATTGCTCAGATGATTGCACATGACAAATGTGTGACTTTGGAAAAGCGGGATTGTAGCTCATGTTAGCTTTGTGTCAGTGTCAATGTTCCTCCTCAAACCCTGGAATCTGTGCTTATCAGAGGAATGCAAAGGGGAAAATAACAAAACAATTCACTTGATAATTAGGCCTTCTTAGTCATAGGTTTGTTGTTACTACTCAGAAGGGACTGAATTGTTCTTCATGTATGGGCACATGTCAAGCACTGTTACAAAATTAGACAATAGAATCTAAAAAACATGTTCAAATAGAGATGAACACTGTTTATTACGCTCTTTTTGCATAAAGACAGTGTTGGGATTGAGCCTCCCTGAAGAAGTTCTGTGAAGTGGAGTAGAAAGACAAAAATTAAAAGTTCTCTCTTTTGGTTTTAATGAGCCTGTTAAGTACTTTGTTTATTCTGTTAAGATTTTCTTTGTTTGCTAAAGTGCTGCTAAAATAAAGTCATTAATATCATTAAATGCTTGGACTACGCTCCCTTAAGGGCTTTCTGTGTGTGTGTGTATGTTTGTGTGTGTAAACTTTCTCTATTGTTCACACTACACATAAGCACCTCTCACAGGCAAGGGGAACTATATCCACCCTGCACGTCTAGTATTAAATATCACTTCTTAACCAGCTCATTGACCCCACAGAGCTCTGCTGAGCTGTTCAGTGCTGAGAACGCTCCCTCGCCCTCTGGGTATGATGGCCCAATGCACTACTAATGAGAAGAATTCTCTCATTTAGCTTCAGATGCATATGAGTGAAGGACAGAGGCGTTGGCTTGGAAAGAAGACGAGAATGGAAGAAGGAAGAGTTAACCAACAAACAGGATTCAGAAACACAGTTGCAGCAAAATGTTTGAAAGCAAAGTATGAGAGGAAGGGAAAGGAGAGAGGTGGGAGAGGAGCGGAGAGCTGGGTTAGATGCTGAGCAGTGGTTGAATTAGGGAGGTGATTATAGCACTAATTACAGGCTGAGCCGCTTCATTGATAAGGTCCCAGCCTACACCTGACAACGCTCACTGCCCTGTTCTCTGTAATGCTGGGAATACTCAAATGCATACTGAGGACTACATGGAACCCATAACAGTCCCCTACTTCTCACTGTTTAATCAACAAATCACAGCGTCTGTAAATAAAAGCCACATATTTACCATATAAAACAAAAAGGAAAAAAAATGTTATGCAATGCACATTTTCTGCCAAGGATCTCATGATTGCATGTTCAGTAATTTGTTACTAGAGTGTGAGGGTTACACATTTGCAAAAGCACAGGATACGCACTGTGATTATGAGGTGTAAATTAAATCTGGGTGCAGTCTGGACACAAAATGCAAGCCACACACTTTTCACATCTTACATCACTGGCAGCACCATTTGTATCTTCTCCGCTTGTATGTTTTGAACTGGTCATAACACAATTAAGTGGTTTTGTGGTTGTGTGTGAATTGATATTTGTCATTTGTTGCTTACACAACTGATTTTGCTCGGCCTACCCTAAGGTTATGGATCTGTCCTTGACCGCCCCTGACAAACAGATTGAATACACTGTACAGCATTTCTACAAGGTCTCTATGTCTACCAATTCTAACACATAATACCCCATTTGGAGAGGGTGAATCTGAATGCTATTCATGGTCTCTATTACCAAATGTCCTCATCTAAGAGAGTGCACTCAGCAGTACGAATCAGTCTGAAAGGGATTGAATTGTTGGGCGCCACTGTATTTTATGCTGCCAGTAAATATATCTATCTTGTTCATAACAATTTGCAGCTCTGTGTTTTGTAATCATAAAAAGGATAAGTTTGGGGGGAGATATGAGAGCAGTTCTTTTGAGAGTGCTGATTACAGCAGGCACCATCTGTGTGGAGCACACAGCTGCCTGCCTCATCAGAATACCTAATATTCCAATGGAGGGGCTCTAAGTACCTGGCAAACCCAAGTAGATAGATAACAAAGAGCCTATTAAATAACGGACAAAGTGGCCTGTGAAGGCAGGGGTGGGGGATACGCGGGTCTGTGGTGGGAATTAGTCTTTTAGCTCCACACATACTCTGAGATGAGATAGCCCCAAGTTCTAATTAAAATTCTCATTCCCATCTAAGGTGGTAATTTTGATCTGAGGAAGACTGGAAAGTTTGATGTCTTGCAGACAGCTTGCTCTTGCATTCCCTCTCTCTCTCTATTTCTCTTTCCTCAGTCTTGATCAAAATCAATGTTATCTGCCCAACCTGGTAATTCTTCCTTGCCCTTGCTCACCCTCAAAGTCATGTTGGAGCCGTCTAATTTACACACACAAAAAAATCACTGCAACAGAGCAATATACATTATAAATACAAATGTGATGGATCCCATAATCAAACACAATACACAGCAGCACGTTACACAAAACAGTCACAACATCTGAGTGTGTTCCCAACTCACTGAGAGGATTATGCACACATATATACACAATACACATTATCACGTTTGCACTTCTGATCAATCATAATCAGTCATCTACTCTGCTTATTAATCACCTATCAGATAGTAGTCCTTTTTGTATCTTGCTCTGTCTCAAATAGTCGTTTTTTTATACTTTAATATCAAGTACATTTATAAATAGCTTTGTGTTTTGGACATTTAGTCAGGCAGAAGAAGGCATTTTCACTGTTCATTTTAAAAACTCACTACAGCAGTCATTAGCTGTAGTTGTGATGTGTTTTTTATTTAACTGATGCATAAACAGACAAAAAGGAAAAACTAAACAAATCTGGAGAGAATGAAGAGTTTAGAACTTCAGGACTTCTGCTTTTATATGTCTGCCAGTTGTCCCGGATGTTAGAGGTAAGCAGCCTGGATTATCCTACACACAACATCTGGTTACTATTTACAAAGGCGATCTGTAAGATAGTTGTCATTCTAACTGGTCAGCCCTCATCTGTAGGTAGATCCACTCTGTACCACAGGATGTTATACAAGATGTGAATTAGTCAATGTAGAATCAAGCCTGCCTTCAGTCCAAAATGAGAAAAAGTAACAGTTCCTAGAGAGTTTTTTAGTTCTTTTAAGCAGTCTGTAATTTTAAATTCTGATTTTAGTAAAACGTGTTAACAGCAGTGGCAAATAAATGTCACAATAAACCTGACAATGGCTGAAGCTCTTCTTAGAGAGCAGGATTAATAAATGAGATGACCAGCTGAGGTCTGTTACCCTTACATGGATGTAGCTACACTCCTGCTTCATTGAACACTGCCCACATCATCCCCTCCCTCAACCACTGTCCAGTATATTGTCATGCAGGCTGGTTGTGGAATGGTTTCTGTGCTGTAGCAGTGTCTGACACTAATTCTACTCCGATTAAATAAGCCAGGCGAAAAGAAACAACTGCACCAGCAAAGCCCTGAAATATCTTTAGTTTTTATTGCTCAATAAGGACATGCTTCAGTCCTGTACTTATGTAAGCATAAAGCAAAGTCACACGTCCATACTGTCCTGAGGTTGATAACTGCAGACATAACATGTGGACACACAGACAGGAGGTAGGGGGGGCGAGTTTTGTCAATTGTGTTTACTGTAGTGAGTTTAATTTTTTCTCTTTCCATCTAATAGTCACTTTGCGGTTTCTCTCTCTCTCTCTCTCTCTCTCTCTCTCTCTCTCTCTCCTTTTCCCCTTTTCTCTGTCCTCTTTTCCAGCTCATTACTTCTAAACAATTATATTTTGGTAGAAAGCCTCTCAGTCGCAGCCTGCTGCTGGCTAAAATGAAAACAGTCAGTGTGGCGGCAAGACGATGGATCACAGTGTCAACGCCAAAGTTATCATCACCTTGTTTGATTTATACTTCTATAGCACTTTTTTCATTGCACTTAGGAACATGCACACAACTACACAGACACCCAGACAAACACAGAAAGTTGTCTTAGATGAGCAGGCTGCCCGTGGTGGTGGTGGTGTTAGGGGGCTAACTGAATTGCCATCATTCTGATAGAGCATCTTCATTGAGGCTGTAAAATTAAACAGCCAATTTCACCTGGTAATTGGATGGTGAAATATGCGCGGTCAAAGTCCCTGCTGTGAGACAGTAGCATAATGCAGTGAAGACAGCGATAACACCGGGCGGATTATCATGTTCAATGGTCACAATAGTGTAAAATGGGCTAACTTTCTATGACACCATATTCACTCGATCCACTTTCAAACCACATTCATTTTTGCTGTCTTAAAGCGGTTCAACAGCTCCGGTTGGAGCAGACCATGGTGCTGGTATTCACAGTAGCATGAGCTAACTGATATATCTCTGGGTAAGACATTAAAAATTCTTTTAGTTAGTCTCTTCTAAAACACTAAAGCAGATACTTTAATTGCCATAAATACACTCTAATTAACAGACTGCAGCTCCTTGTGATGTTTTTCACCCTGCTCACACATAGAGCAAAAATAGCATTTACAGTAGAGTGTAGTATTTGTTAATTACCAGTATTTGAAAGAGGGAATAACAGGGCTGTACACCAGCAGATGGCAATGCCTCAGGGGTTAAGCCTTTTCTTTCTCACCATAGTATGTTTGCCAATATAAACTATGGAGATGCCACCCTTGGGTGGTATGAACTCTGCATCAAGGAGTGAGTGCCTTTGCTAGGATCAAACACTTAAATGAGCCGTGATGATGAGTCTGGTGATACATGCTGCTGTCTCAGAGCCTCGGTCACAGAGGGCTTCCTGCATTAGCCCGTCTCTCCTTCTTCTCACACTTCTTGCTTCTTGCTCAGGCTCTACCGTTTGAACTTCACTTCAGAAGACCTATACATTTTTTTATTGAAAACATTTTCAGTGGGTTAATTGGCACTTTTTTTTTATTATTGACCAATAATTTGTGATGTGTGTATTGATTGCCTTCTCAAAAGAAAAGTGGGTTTCATCAACTATTTTGAGGAATTCATGAAGGCCAAAATAGTTGGCTTGATAAAGTTTCATTTGTGTACGTATTGTAGTTTAACATGGGAACAATGAAGACATATCTCTTTGCACTGCAGACCTTGTTTGGCACACTGAAACATGTGTGCAGTAAACACTAAGCACTATGGGGAAAACACCAGCCAATACAATTCAGGCTGTTTAACGTGTACATCAACAGTCTAGTCAGCCAGCCAGCCAAGCAGTCAGTGTCAGGGATGAGACAAGGCCATAATCCAATTCTGGTTTTTACACGGCGTCATGCCTTTACCTTTGACAGTGTGATTGATGTGTATGTAAATGTGTTTTGAGGAGGGCTGTGAGCAGCTAGTTAAAGCAGACATTTAGGGCCGCCCTGTCAAAGACGAATGGAGGGAAGACGGGAGAGAAGAAGAAGGAGACGGAATCCAAAATAAAGACAACTATTGATCCATGAATGAAAGAAGATGGACATTGGAGGAGCCCTAGACAAGGCATTATGTACCTCTCGAGCGTCATTCTGAATTCATAGGGAGCCAGTTTGACAGCTCCACAATGGCATACTATGGGGAGTCTCTATCGAACACCCACCAAGCAAAAAAAAAAAAAAAAAAAAAAAGGTTACTGCCTTTTCAAGTGCCCTCTCCATCGTCCTCTCTCACCCTGGTTCTTCTTTTTCCTTAACCACCCTGTAAGTCAGTAGAGAAAAGCCCTGAACCCTGAGGTCAATGCACTAAAGAAATAGCGGATGTCTCTGAAGGCACTGAAAGTGTATGTGTGTGTCTATTGTGTCTACAAGTGTCCTGATGTACATGTGTGTGTTCCACGCTCGCGTGCATGCTTTCCCTTTCCATGCTCTCACACGTCCCTGTGAGACTGTCATGTGGTTACTAAAGTTTAACAACTTTACAGGAATAATAGGTGACAGGAGCCCCAAATCTGCCTGCCCATTTCCACAGCAACCCAGGAAGAAATAAGAAGAGGAGAAGGAGGAAAAGTGTGAGGGCGGGAGGTAGGGGGAAACGAAGGCCTGTCTCCATCACTCATGCACATGTCCGTTGCTATTTGAAGCCATCAGTCACTAAAGTCAAGTGTTTCCCTTGAAATTTAGCATGCAGCCACAAGTCTGTAACTGACGTCAGTAATCTGTCTGGATATTGTCAATCTATTCTCCAAAGCAGTGGGTTGAATGCAGTCATTTTCTATCCTTCATGACGGACATCAAGCTGAAGACAACTTCAAATGATTAGACAGAAGTAATAGATTAATTTGAGTTGTCTGAAAGTGTGCTATAAGTGCAACTTTTGAAGCAGAAGTTAGACACACATTTAACTAGATCACACTAAATCATTACACTAAAGAAGTGACAGTAAAACTGATCCTAATTTGGCTCAGGATACAGCTACAAAGACAAGTGATAAAATATCTAAAAGGAGTATATCTACGTACTTAAAAGTACCATTTCCATTTCTGAGAATTACAAATTGTTAGCTAAAATTATGAAGACATTTAAACAAATAACAGCCTTCCAGAGTTCTAGTTTGTATCATAAGATATGATGAGGGATCCTGCCTTTAGATGGCAGAAGCTCTCTGCAGGTCACCATTGCAGAGCAGGGGAAAGTCACATGCTTCAGTTTTAGCCTAGCATTGACCTCTTACAGCCCCTCTGCTTTGTGAGACATTAGCTAAGGAACCCCTTACACCATCGTCAAACCTAGCAAGTGATGTCATAGCAGTTCATCAAATGAGAGGCTGGTTGTTTAATGAAATTAAAAACAAAAACTGTAAAGCATCTTACAAGAACCCACACAGCCTTTAATTACATATTAAAATGTGAAAAAAATGAATATAGGTAAGACTCAGAATACACCAGTGGGAACTTTACTTGAAGCTATTGATTGTTTAGGGCTCATGAATAGTGCTTTAATGGTATCAGTGGGATTTAGCTAATTCCTTTTGAAGTGATTAGCATTCATCAATATCATTACTATTATCTGTAAACGTGTTGATGTGTGAGAATTATTTTCTCAGGCATCCTTTTGTTCGTGCGCCTGCCACTCCACTGATATAACAAGCTGAAAGTATATGTAAGTGTTGCTTACTCATTAAAGCGTACGCAGGAACTTTTCATTAGAGATGCGTTCTTTCAAGCTGTCTTCCACAAAAGAATTGAGGAGGCAAACTTGAAAAGAAAAAGTCACACGTATATGACATGTCTCAAAAGTATGAGGCAAACAAATGGAAAATGAAGACATTTTTCTTTGAGACCGTTGTTGATTTTCTTTCTCCCACACTATCAATAGGAACTCCTGCATGGAAATGGAGAAATGGATTGATGGGAAACAGAATACTCATTTCCCGTAAAATGTTTCCACAGACATCAGATGGCATCAAACAATGAGACAGAAAAAAGGAGAGAGAAAAGAAAAAAGGGAGAGTACAGGAGGGAGAAATGGTGAGTGCGACATAAAGAGAGACCCCACATACCTCCTCCATGCCCCAATGTGCCCTATGGACCCTGCACCCTGTTCTGCAGTGACTCTGATGAAAAGGAGGCCGCAATCCCTTTCAATTTGGCCAGCGAGCCCCAGTCCTGTTAAAGGCAATCGACTGGCTGAACAGAGGCACTATATCATAATATGCAGGTGCAGACGAGCCCGGCAGACGAGAGAGGGGAGACATGGCACCTTAGGAGAGAGAAAGGGACTCTGGCATCCATCTCTCTCACACTTAGGCTGACGCTCAACCATAGGGGAGAAACACACACATACGAACACACACACTCAAGGGCTCGGTCCAGGCAGCAGCAGTGGGAGAGCAAAAACATGAGAGGCGAGAGAGAATAGAAAAGTGGAGGAAAAATGGGACCCGTCACTTCCTTCATTTTTTTTCTTCTCACTTTAGGTAAAAAAAAAAAGACAGACTAAAAGAGAAAAGAAAATGTATTTTGCGCAAGTGGGGAGGCGAAGAAAAGGTAAAAAAAAAAGAACTGTCTGAAATGAGAGCAAGGTGTTTGTTTGTGGTGGGTAAATGCCTCTGTAGGCGTGAGGAGGCCAGTGGCTTGACTAGAGCTGTTTGTTATCGGGGGTCTCCAGGCCCCCCGGGCGTGCCGAGCTGTTGGCCCAAATCAGAAGGGCTGAGCTTAGGGGAGGGTGAGGAGTCAGAGCCCTTGCCCAAGGATGGGTGAAAGGCCAATAGACCAGAGAGAGTAGAAAAAAGGCTGGATTTTACATGAAAGATCTGATTTATCCTACGAATATTCAGTTTATTGACATTCCCTGCCATTTTCTGCCTTGAGTGTAATTAAATGTCTAGTACCAGAGTGCTGCAAACCAATGCATAAATGTTGACTCTTCTAGGCTCTATCGAGAACATCGGTAAGTGCTGTACATTACAACTGAGGACTTCTGCTGCACACTTGGCATGTTAAAGACCATAAAGCATCCCTACCCTCTCACCCACTAGAGAGGCTGTGATGTGGGAACGCCGAGGATGTGGAAGCTGAGAGCTCATAGTACAGGCTCAGGTCAACAATTTAATATCGTGTGACGTCTGATGTGATTCACAGAGAATTTCGAACACATGCAGTCAGTGAGTGGTGAGGTCTATAACTGCAGGCCAGGATAAAACTCCAGAAAGCCTGCAATCATACAGTTTAACCATGACCTGTCAGTCATGCTTGGCTTTGGGCTCTAGCTTATCACTAAACATATTGGGTTGGATCAATTCTCAGTATCTATGATTCAGAAGTAATCTAACCCTGCAGAAATACCAACCACTATATATGCAACACAGAAATGAGCTTGCAGCCACACATTACTTGGAGAACAGACTGTGTAGAGACCACAGTGTAAAAAGCACACACACCTAAAGAGCAAGCAGAATTTGAAGAGTTAATATATTTTCATGTGCTTTGCGAGCAATAACTGTGGCTGCTCAGTGTGAGTTTTTACAAAACAACATACGGTATTTTGCTCTGTGCAGGATGTAAAATGTCACATGACCCGACTGCATCGTAAACAAAGCACACCTAACCGAGATGTTATTTCATCTATTTGCTGAATCTAAATAGAAACTGGATTGTAACTCTGCCAAAACTTAAAAAGAAAAAGAAAAAAAGTGTGAAAAGATGAAATGAAAGTTTGCCACAGCATCTCCACCACCTGCTGCTGTTTAATTATCAGTTGACAGAGATTCAACATCATACCTGCCACCTCATATGCTGCCTACGCTCCATTTAAATGGTTTAAACAGATGTCCTCGCCCTTGCTGCTATGTAACAAGCAGCACACCGGGAAGGCCAAATTGAGCACAGTCTCTCTCTCTCGCTTGTGGTGAAAGGCAATAATGCAATGTAGAGTTATGTGTACACTGGCAGACTGATCTGACTTTCAATTCAGCTGTTGACGGTTACGTGCACCACAACAAACATTTTCAAGTTTTTCAGTGTATAAAACCAGCATTAAATTATACACATGGCCTGTTCTGTTCTGTTTGTTTTTGAATTGGACATAACAAAACCAGCATAAAAAATGACCAGATGTTGCTGCTATTGTTTTAAGTCAGTCTTACGTCAGGCTGTAACACAGCTGCTCAGATGGGAATAGATTTGCTTCTGAAGCCCAAAAAGTAGGAGACACTAAAAGACAAAGACACAGCAGACAGAGAGAAAGACATGTCCCCTGAGTGCTACATAGGATCAAATTATACACATGGCCTGTTCTGTTCCTTTGTTTTTGAATCGGACATAAAAAAAAATCTGCTTAAAAATGACCAGATGTTGCTGCTATTGCTTTAAGTCAGTCTTAAAACAATGCATGCAGGCCCATATGTAGCCAGCTGCTGTAATTGTTCTATACTGATGTGACAAAAATTGTAATCTAAGTGATTTCAGTGGAAACTGTATGTTTCCATACAAAAATTCATTTTTAAGTTTAGTAGAGTCGGATTGACAGAAGGAGTCAACGGTCTTCCCATCTGACTGATGTTTTAGAGGTTTGTTGATGAAGATTCTCAGTCATCCAGGTCATCATACGTAGAGAAGATTGAAGCAAGGCGTCTGGACTTGTATGTTTTAGAGCAGAACACCTTGTTAATAGGGTTTTTTTTCCAATTTAAGTTTCTTTGACTTTTTTTTCCAATTTAAGTTTCTTTGACTCAAACATGCCTGATTGTGAAGGGGCCATAACAGGAAGAATTACACATCTCTATTCATTTATAACACAAACATGTCCTCTTTCCTGTTTGTGAATCAACAATGATTCTTAACACTCTCAACTCAACTCAACTCAACTATATTTATAAAGCACTTTAAAAACCACCTTGTTAGTCAAAATGCTGTACACATAAAAAGGAGAAAAAGAATAGATCTCTCTACAGCTAATATGCATTTGAAGAACTACCAGACAATTTGTAATTTCCAACAGGGCAAGTCAGTACAAAAATGTCAACCTAGGCTTTATTGCCTGGTAAGCACTTTTACATGCTCTCACACACAGATGTAAACATATGCACACGCCTGAAGTGAGCAGGCCAAACTTTATTCCTTGCAAGTAAGTTTTGACAAGTTCTGCTCCACATCCTGGAGTTGTATTCAGACGTGCTAGAAGTGAGTGCTGGAGAGCAGTCATGTAGAAAGAGAATGCTGTTACTGGAGTTATTAACAGGCTCCTGTGTTTCCCCCCCTCTCAGCTGAGCTATTCAGAGCATAGCGTTCCTCATCTGCCACAAACACATGCCGACAGACAGACGCAGCAGACGGACACACCGTGCAGCCCCTCCACGCGCTGTGCAGTAATATGTTTTTTGCCCATTTACAACAAATTAAGTTTCCCTCAAAGTGAATTTCAAGCTTGGCTGCCTTTGGAGGGCGAGCAACTCTCTTTTCATTAATTTTCATTCTTTTCCTCTGAACAAATGATCTACTGTACAGGCCGCTCTGCGTTACTCTCAGCGCCCTGTCTTTTTCCTTCTCTTGTTTTCACCCCTCTTTTCTTCTTTTTTCCTGCTTGCTGGCAAATTTGGGCCAGGCAATGGAAAGCAATTACACTGTCAGAAAGGTGTATTCTGATTTATTAAAAGCCTTGAATGCTATCTGTTTTGTTCCTCTTTGTGTCCCCCTAGGGAACTGAGTCCCGAAACCCAAATGAGACAGAGTGAGTGCTCCCTGTTCAGTGCTCCATCCTGAGAGTCATCTCGGAAGCGGGCAGAGTAAATATCCGTTGGCAGAGGAGGACAGATAGATGGCTGTAACGCAGCTGCTCAGATGGGAATAGATTTGCTTCTGAAGCCCAAGACGTGGGGGACGCAAAAAGACAAAGACAAAGCAGACAGAGAAGGAGAGACATGTCCCCTGAGTGCTACATAGAATCAGTTTCAAATAAATTCATAAACCAGGTTCTTAACTATCCACCAGCCAGAGAACTCCACCTCAGTGCACTGTGAGCCATTTGAGAGAAGTTTTCACAAGCTTTAATCTAATTCAGGTGAAAGCAGACAAGAGGAGACAGGGGGGTTGACTAAGCCATTAAGGTGTGAATAAGTTCCAATTTCCAAAATAAATATTATCTTTGTCTGAGTAGCCCAAAATCTGTGTGCTTTTGTGCCTGCATTATAATAAGGATCAACAAGGGGCAGCGCTGCGTGAACATCACACGCCAGATTCAAAAATCTTCACCTGTGATATTTTCATCTGTTCATCGCCCATATTTTCTCCACAAAGCTGCACCGGGGAAAACTGTAAAGTTAAACACAGATGGCCCCCCGCCCCCCTGTTATAGTGGGCTACATATTAACATGTCTAATGCACTCCCCAGCTCCTCCAAGTTCTCACCGCCGATCGCTCATCCGATCGCTCATCCGATCGCTCATTACTGCATTCTTGATCACGAATGAGATGGGAGAGATGCAAGGGTAGGGATGCGTAATAAAGCATCTAGTATCCTAGGGGAACCATTGGTTGGAGATAAGAGGCCATACAGAACTATAACGTAAGGACATAGATCACAAACCTGCTTATCTTCTGCTCCCTCTGGACCAGCCTCCTTAGTCAACTGTCTGGGACCAAAGGACAGTCTCTGCTTAACCTTTTTCCTCAGATTCTTGTGCCAGCCAACAGATACTGACATTATGGTTAAAAGTGTATAATATTATAAGGGTCACTCATTAATGAAGAGAAATAGAAAGCAACATAAAAAACAAGTACTGTTGCCAAGAAACCTGCGATGATACAATGATGACCTTTACATCTTTGAGAAATTTCCATAGAGTTTTGACGCTGAGGGGCTCTAGGCAGTGAACATATTATTAGATGATAAAGAGCACTTTCATCCAGGTACCAGTTAGCTGCTGCCAAGGAATATGCAAAACTTCCTGAGGCCAACAAAGAACAGTTTATGACAAATGCAAAAACAGGGAAACAAAATGGCAAAGGACCTACAAAGTTAACAAACAAAAGAGAAACTTCACCACAACAGAGTTAAGAACAGAGTAACCCAAAAAGAGTGAAAATTAAATTTCTACCCACTGATATAGCTGCATGCATTTCCTGTTTGATGTTTAGGCCACAGCTAATGCATTCATGAACAGGCTGCCACTAAAGGGAAACAGTTATCTTGAGCTGTTTACCTCTCAGCTTGGGGAAAAAGCAGTTTACTTACTTGAGTGGCGCCAGCTTGCTTGACTGGTGGAGTGCTCATGTCTGTCTTGAATATATGCTAACAAAGCTACAAATATGTTGTCTGGGTGGGAGTTATAGAGAAAATATCTAACATTTCTGATCACCACTGCAGCCCCATCTGTCTCATTTGAGTGTAGTACTACTAGCAGCACTTAATATATACGGTTGAATCTGTGTTTCAACAGGCCAGCTGAAACACAACGAGTGTTACGTGGTTTCGCTCTGTAGCATCACCTCATCCACACGATAAAGTGCTGATTGGCTATTCAGGTGTTGGCCTTTGAAGGAGGCAGTCAGTAGTTTGAGGGCTCTCTTCATTATAAACCAATCACAGATCCATTCAGAGAACAGCTCCAGTGTCAAGAACGCAGATATCAGAGCCTGCTTTCACAGAAGGTTGGCATTAATTAGTTACTGTAATTAAAACTGGCACCTCGTCACAATGAATGCTGTTCTACTAGTTTGATCACAATGTATGATGTGAGCCTTAGAAGATATGAATGCCAATCACTGTGTTCAAAGACAGGAGTGCCGCTCCCGACGTGTTAGACAGCTTCATTATTATTAATTAAATAACTATATTAACATAACGATTTTATAGGTTTTCAGTCAAAACTGCAAGTGAAATCCAAAATAGGAAATGTAAAGTTTGTCATTAACACGACTCCTTGACACCCATGCTTCCTGCGTCTCCATCAGTTTTCCTAGCCTGGCTCCTCCAGTGTGGCTGCTGACCTTCTCCTCTCTCCACGGCTGAAGTGGCTATTGATTGGATCTTGGCACACAGTGAACAAACACAGAGATAAGGAGAGAGAGAGAGAGAGGCAGCCAGGCAGATATAGCTGCAGTGCCCACTCCACTCCCCTCCCCTCCTCTTGCTCCAGACACAGGGCAAAAAAAAAACTCCACTCCACTCCCACTGAGCAGACACCCAGACATGGTACCTGAACACTGATAGCAGACAGGATTAGGTCTAAAATTCAATCACAACAGCCTAAGTAATGTTAAATCACTGCAGCTGACAGTGGCCGCTGCTTTCCTTCAACACAGCACAAGTGATCAATCGTAACCTTACTTTGATTTGTGAGATTTAAAAAGAAAAATAGAACTGAGTGGATGTGACAGCTCTGCACCGTGATTCTGAGATCAATAGTTAACCTGTACATGATGTGATCTGAATCACAGTGAAATAGTGAGCAAGGACAGACCATGCAGGCTTAAGACTGGTCAGAGGCCTGTTGTCTCCCTCACACACACTGAGGTCTCTCATTTACACTTTCTTTCCATCTGGTCTACAGGCGGAGGGGTGTGCTGTGTCAGAGGTGACTAATAGTGTCATAGCCCGGCCCTCCCCACCGGGCCTGGCACAAGAAAAACCTCAAACTGCTGCCTCTGCAACTCCCGGGCAGACACTGCCTATTGGTGAAAAGAAAAGGAAAGAGCTTTGTCAACAGGCAAGGTGCGCAAATAAGGTGCTTTCAATTCCAGATGGCCAGGGGGACACTCGAGGACCATAAAGAAATGAGAAAATAGTTTGAAAGAAGGAAAGCAGAAGGCATCTTTTCAAAGAGTCTTGTTAGTATTGTAGCAGGTCAAAAGCGTGTTGTCTCTTTCTAAGTGTCTCTGTGGACATGGATGCCTCAGGGGGAGAAAGAGAGAGAGGTTTACTCAGATACTGTCAGGATGGTCTACAAAAGGAAATGTTCAGACAGACAGGGACCAGAGGAGCAGACGCAGGGCCATGAACCCAGCAGAGCAGGAACAGCGAGAATCCAAAACCGTCTCCTCTGGAGAATCAAAGAAAATCTTCTAGTATTTGTCTTTATGTCTCTGTGGGTGATGTGTGAGAGTGTGTGTGTGTGTGTAGATGTGTCAGTGCGTATATATATATTTATGAATCTGCTCTGTGTGTTTCAAGGAAGGGTGGGAAATTCACATTAAATTATAATTAAATATATAATGAATGACATAACAATGAACCTCCCATATTAAATGATGTTTAAATAGTATCTCATATGTTTTAAAAACAGACATTTTGGGAAGTATGTTGTGATAAGACAATTGATCGCATATCTGTCCAATAAGTATGAGGTTACATAGTAGCTAATTACCTAATGAACACAATCACTGGAAACAAGGGAAAACTAATAATCAGGACTCAGGTTAGAACACCTAGCACCAGCTGCTCACTATTTAGCATGTTATATATACCCATTATGTTTTGATGTAAAGCTAAGCTAAACAGCTACTCACTGTGCCCTAAAGCCAGTCTCATAACACACCTTTAAACATGCACTGAAGACCTTAACTTCTAGGACATAAACTAAACAAACTGTAAGTCCCCGTATACACCAAAACCTACATGTGACTACACGTCCTGAAACATGAGTGGGTGTGTTGATGATGCTGATGTTATTGCACAGTTTAACTTCTGTATATTGCTTTCACTCTTTTTGTTGAATTTACATGTCTGTCCAAATGTCCAAAGTATTGATACACCACAATAGTCCATCCCGGACATAACCCAAATTGAATATTTCCAGTATTGCCATTTACATCTGAGTACAGGACAATTTTCTGCTGCTGCTGTGTGAATGGGCAAAAATAGGAGGGACAAAAACTGCAGATTCATGTGTCAGGACATAATGTAAAGAACAATTACTGATAAATCTGTGATGACGTGGAAAGCAATATAAAACATTTAAAATGTACGAATTACTATTATTATATATTCATTACACTACGTAAATAGAACAGACATATTAGATAATTAGAGGTAAAAAACTGAGGACTGCTGTGAAGACTGAAGACTTTCTACTTGCTGTTCTAAATGAGTTAGTCAGGAACAGGTTAATTCCAAACTTTAAAGACTTTCACTGTAAAGTCTATCTTGTCAGGGGAGAGATGAGGTGAAAGTGAAGAGACTCAAGAGGTTGATCTGAAAGTTATATTCAAATCCTCCAAGCTTGCCCTTTTCTCTCACCCCGGAGCTGTTACATCTTTGTCAGCCTCTCTCATTTAAACTGACTTCTTCCATTGCAGCTGAACTGAAACAAATTCAGTCCGATTCATAGTGATTTACACAATTTTGATTGAAATGCACAAGTGATGAAAAGAGCTGGAGGTAAAAATAAAAAAAGAAGCACAGTTTTACAGTATCACAGCCAACCCAGTGCAGGCTGGATGGCAGAGATTTTATTCCGAGGAATACATTACAGAAAACAAATTAGTCAGCAAGATAGAAGAATGCCAGTGCAAATGGCCCTGGCTCTTATTTCCATCCTTATGAGATAACTGTACCCATTAGAAGGTTAAAGCTATTGTGGTGTCCCCGTCGTTTTCTGCCATTCCCAAAGACTCTGCCTTGGAAATTACAGCAATTCGTCTTTAAACTTTGATGCAGCCAGAAAGCTCTCCTCATCCCTTTCCCTCTGACCTGTGTGTGTGTGTGTGTGATGGAGTGGGGGAAGAAGGTAACAGCAAGAGAGGGAGCAGACAGAGAGAGAGAGAGAGAGAGAGATGAGAGGGTGGGGCTCGTCTGTCTGCCACCCAGGCCCAGAGAACATAAAGAGAAAAATACGGTCATAAAACCTCTCCATGACTATGAATACTAAAACTGACTGTGAGAGCCAAATCAGCCAGGTCTGTCCTCTCTCTGTTCCCCTCTGCCTTGCTCTGAGAAATAAAGTGAAAATAGTGCACTCAGTTATACTATGGCCACATCACAGTATGAGTACAGATGGAGAGGGAAGGTTAGCTGAGGTCTTAACATGTTTTTTTTTACTACTTTTTTACTAAGACTTCCATATGTGCTGACCACAACTTATAGCTGCTAAAAACTGCCACAGTATGAGAAGCTGACAACACAGCCTACACTAGGTATGAAGACAAGCAAATGTGAAACTGCTCAGATGTTGAGAAACTCTATACAACACTATAGACACTGATCTACTGGGTATGTACTGTACAAAATGTATAAAACAGTGCATGTGTTTGCAGCTGTCTGTGTCCACAAGGGAGAAAAATCCCAGACGGTGAGTTTTTCTGTAGTACAGTTCTAGTAATATTAATTGTTAGTGGAGAAGTCTCACCTCCCCATGGACTGAAATTACTTACACAAGGGATTACCAGGAAATCCACTGAATCTGGGTGTTACTATTTGCATTATATTACACGTTGTTACTGCATGTGGTGGGCTGGTTGTTGGCAGTGACTAAAGTCCAGCCTTTACACTTTTTAAGTACCCTGTGGATAGTTAAATAAAGCAGGTGATGATGGATGTATACAGCTACATCCACACTGGTCAATTCATGTGTCAATAATCAACCCCTGCTGTCTTTGAAAATGTACTTGCCCCTCTGCATGCCTTATGATTGGACACACCTTAGAAAACAGCAAAATGTAACAAATCTTCACAGCATCCATTAAATAAATCCTGCTATCCCACTAAATTCTGGGGATCTATAATAAAACGCAGCTGCAGTTACAGACAGTCACCAAAGGTGTCACCAAACCAACCCAACCATAAGGGCTACAACTTCATAAGAGAAGAGCTGGCCCACCATCTGTCCACTCCTCCCTTTAATGACAACCTGGTTTTCAGTTATGACCACAATTAGAATCTGACTCAATAAATCATATAACCCAGTTGTAACTTTTGTAAATTATCATCAGATCTTTCATTTGTACAGGTATTAGTCCTGTTTTTTTTAACCATACCATCAGCGGTTTCACACCGTGGTTTCAAAATTTCAGAGTCCTTTCTGCATTTCATGGTCAGGTGCTCCTTACAAATACATGCACTTTCATGGCAGCCCCCTCATAGCCAGCTTTCCCTGACAAATGTTGGAGGACAGAAGAAAAAGTCGTAATCTCTCAAGCATTTCTAATGAGTTTTTCTCCTACAATTATTTGATAAGAGCAGACAAGACTGGAGGCAGCGTGTATGATACACTAGCTCCTACTGCCGAGGTGAGAGCTCTGCTGATTACACACAGAGCCATTTACACACACACACACACACACACACACCCAGAGGCTTACAGTCCGTCATCTCAGAGTGCAACAATCCTAATAATAACATGAGAGGCTGGAGTTATGACCAGCAGGCACACCTAAGTTACCAATCTGGGTCTCTTTAATCTGAACACACACACATACACACACAGTACGCCTTATAACCCTTCCACCTCTAATCTTCACCACTATTCGACTTCTCTGCTCCTGTCAAAAGCATTACCATCCCTCACACACTTCCTTCCACACCTCCTAACTTACCACACTGAGTCCCAGCTGGTCCCTCTGCAGGTAAGGCAGGTTCCTGCGCTCCAAGCTGGCCAGGTAATGCTGCAGTCTGGAGTAGGTGTAGGGATAGCAGTAAGCAAACTGGTATACGTCGTCCTCTCGGTCAAAGCAGAAGGCAAAAGACATGACATAGTTGCGTCGGTGGTCAGGACAGCGGTAGTAGTACACGTTTTTGGGTGGAAGCCTCTGCCTGCAGGAGACAAGCAGATTACAGACAAATTAGAGGCCACTCACAGGGAGGGGCTGCAACAGAAGAACATCTGGTCTAGGAGGTTTAATCAGGCATCAGATGAAGATAGTGCATGAGAAACAATGACAGCACAGCAGTTTTGCAAGAGAAGGAAAAGAGTGCAGAAAGTATAAACACTGATGAGGAACAGAAGTTATACAGAGAACTGAGAAATCAGTAGGCAGAAGTTGCATCAACTTGTCACTTCGCTCTCTTCCAGAGATGTTCGGTAAGGCTTGTGAGGCAGAAATGGAAAAATGAGGGAGATGCCACATAGTAATCATCTGCTAGTTGGTTATGTAAAGTCCTAAATGTGTTTATATATAAATAACAAAAATAAACAACATTTGTTGTTATTATTATTGTAACAGATTTATTTAAATAAATTGTAATACTAGAATGATTTGACAAAAGTACATTAAAATAAAAACTATTCTAATTTTCAGCCTCATTTATGAAGTTGCTTATGGTGGGATAATTCTGTACTATCTGGCTACCATCTGTGTAATGTATAGAGTCTGTGGTCACTGCATGTGCAGAGTGTTTACTTCTGTATCTTCTGGTTGTGTACCTTGCTGAACTGTGTGTTGCATGTTGGCCCCAGAGCTAAATAAAGCTGACTGATCCCTGCACCTCATGGACGATCGATGGGGTCCGGGACAGTACTGCTGCAGTCCACAGAACTTCTCTGCTTACTCAACATGTTTTCTTTTCACACTCTTTATCTGTCTTCCCTTGTTTAGCTTTCACCATTAAGACATGGAGAGGTGGGAAGGTGGTGTACATGTAAGGTTCTGTTCTGTGTTTCCCTTCTTTTTCTCAAATCTCAGTTCGCCCTGTCACATACTGACTTCACCTTGACAGTTTACGTGAAGAAGACCAAGCATGGGGAACAACGATGCTGCCATAGCAGCTCTGGCAGACGCTCTGAGAGCAGAGGATAAAAGACAGAAAAAGATGAGGATGATGAGTGATTGGTGTGTTTGGGATAGTGGGAGCTAGGAGAAAGGTGGAATAAGGAGATAAGAAGAAGATGAGAGAGCAGGGTAAAGGCAGATCTGGGACTGATACGGAGAAATACAGGAGAGGGTGGTGGCTAGCAGTGTAACAGCTCTGTGATGGCAGGGCTGGCGAGTGAGCTAGCAACTCTGGCAACAGATCAGATGAAGATGCTATCAGTGCTGTGATAGGAACAGGACCTGATAATCAACAGGACAGGCTGCTCTGCACTAACTCTGACAGAGTGAACTTCTATCCCTTGCTCACCCCTGAAGAGGAAGGACAGGCAGGAGACACGCGGGAGTTTTATGTGTTTGTTCAGATGCCTAATGCATCAGGTTTGGCAAAGGTCTTACATATAAATGCACAGTGAACACACCTACATGCATTTTCAAACACTTGAAGATGTCCCTGCAGGTAGCTAGTGAAACAAAAAGCTAAATCACTCAGCCTCTTCCAGGCAGAAGGGGAGAAGGAAGAGAAAGGCAAGGCTGATTATTCTTTCAGAGGAGAAAGGAAAATGTCTCTGCATGTGGCTATGTCTGCAGAATACTAATGTGGCTAGTGGCTAGCTATACCACACCCAGCCTGCCAACAGGAGCCCGCTTAGCAGAGTCATCTTACAGCCTGCAAAGCTGGACAAAGAAGTAGAGGAACAAAAACAAAACCAATTTTGAAAAAGAAAAAACCCCAACAGAACCTGAATAGCATTCCTAAGACTGCACTAGTACATGGGAGAGCACGCTGTGAATAAAACTGCCTGGCAAGGACAAAACAGACGTCCAGATGACACGCTCATGGACAGATGTACAGTCATACAGACCCTCCACACACACTGGTGTGTGACTGTTGTGCCAGCCCTCTGAGGTGCAGGTTAATTAAAATACGATGACACCTCACCTCTTTACATATTTCCCCGTTTGCCTCGGCCCATCCATGCATTCCCATGTCTCTCAGTTTCTGCTTCGCTTTCTCTCCACTGGGCAGTGTGTGACCTTGCCGTAGTCTGGAAAAGTCCTGGCTATTGATTTTAATTACTGCTGCTTGTCCCATCACAGCATTATAGTTACTGGCTGTGGGACTTGTTATGGAAAAAAGACTGCCTGGAAAGCCTGGAGTGCTGGCTATGGATACCACAGTCAAACATGCTAAAATAAAAAAATGCACACAATTTTTAGCTTATGCAAGCTAATGCACACAGTCCCTTTGGTTTTTATCTGAACGGTGACTGTTCCTGCTCAGCAGCTGCCAATTTGTTTTATCTAAATGGTACCTCCCTGTGCCTCTCCCCTGCCCATCTCTTGACGTGGTACAGTGCCGGCGTTCCCAAACAGAATTATCACTGCGTGGGATGAGGGGAGAAAAAAAACGGAGAAGCTCCCCGTATATGATAACACACTCACACATGGTTTTACAATTCAGTGATTACAGAGAAACAGAAACGCACACACACAAACAGGAATATGCAAAGAGTCACATGCTGAAACAACACAGCAGAGTCGAACCATATGTGAGCTACATCAAGGTCATTCTTTTCACAGCTAGCTGTGGGACAAGTTAACTTCCAGAGCGTCTCATCAGAGTCAGAATAAAGAGAGGCAAAGAGGAATAGAGACACTGAAAGGCAGAAAGTGGATGACAAACAGAGAAAGAGACAAGTAAAGAGACAAAGTCTGAGAGAAGAGAGGGGAAGAAAAAAGAGACAAGGAGAGAATACAAAGGGAGAGGATTTCATAGAGCTAGCAGGCAGCCTTTAGCGAGGTGTCACTTTGCTTGCCAGGGCTTTTCTACTTCTGAACCATTGGTAGCTATAAACTCCTGCTCTGATTTTGATGGCGCTGGCGTCTCTCTGAAGTTTCAAGATGAAGGCTTATAAATTGGTAGCTTTCATACGGGCGACATCTTGTCTATATTTTCAAATCAATCAAGCGTAGAGGACACGCCAATCACTGCTGCGCTGAGCACTCTCACAGACAAAGACAAAAAAAAAACATACAGGATGCCTGGACACACACTCTCTCATTCACTCCCTTTTATTTTCTATATCACTGTTGTCACTTTCAGCTTGTCAAACGTTTATCCTGTCAACTGTTAGGAAGGTTAAATGTCTCCCAATATGCCCGTACAGCTGTCAAGCCCCACCAGCTCATTTAAAGCAAATAGTTAGTACGTTGGGCAAACATTTCACATTGAATGACAAATTTCTTTACTCCCTCCATGTCTGTTAATTGAAGAGGCAATATTTCCTGGCACTCAGAAATGATGCCAGATGTTAGAAAGGCTCATTGTGTTTTTTTTTTTTTTTTTTAAAGCTGCACGTTTTTGTTTTTGCGTACCAAGCCAAGCAGAAAACTGCCTCCGTGTCATGTCAGGAGTGTCAGCCATGTTGGTGAGGAAGGGAGCAGTGTGTGCTGAAACACCACAGCATATATATTCTTGAAGCCTCCATCTTTTTTGGATGCAAATCAAGTTGCAACAAAGCTTTCTGGAGACACTGTTACTAGGCAACCTGTGCTTGCTTTGTAATTTGGTTGGCCCGCTGTATATTGTATGGTGTGGTACAATGCATTTATTAGACTGCAGCTTCGTGACAATGGTAGCCTTCATTTGGGACTAAATTCTGTAACTAGAGAAGCGTGAGATGTATGAAAAGTCAGTGATCATTTTTGGGCCTATGTAGAAGATGCCCACTGTCATGTTGGAGGAAGCTATTTTATATAAGACCAACAGCATGGAGTTTTGAGCAAGGAGCCCCTTTCAAACATGCTTTAAAGGAAAAAAACAGACTGACTCACAATTTTCAACCATAAGCTCTAGATTCATCAGATATCTCTTGTACAGCGAGACGAGGGTGATGCTGAAGAAAGATTTTGCACATTGCATGCACAATGTGAAATACCTAAATGCTACTAGTAGTAGAGCCTTCTGGCTAGGCAGCAGAAAGGTTTTGCAGGAAGTAATAACACTTGAATTATGGACCCTCCTGTAACGAGAGAGCTGAGAGTTGGTCACCTGTGGAGACAACAGGCCATTAGCAGCTTTCTCCGGTCAGAAACAGCCCTCTGATGAGACTGAAACATGACACAATAAGACACTTTCAGCTGATGGCATCATCAAAGCACCCAGGACGGCCACTTCCATCAGGTGGCTTTAAAAAAAAAACATATAGACTTCCTGGTATAAGCATCATAATAAAAGCTTCCTTTAGTCTGATATTCAGTTAATACTGGTGTATTTAATCAGCAGATCTGCCACAGGATTAGCAGTTCTTTAGACTTCAATACATTTCAAGGTGAGCTAGTGGAATAAGCTTGGTCAATATCAGATCATAGCCACACCACGGCACATGAGCTCAGATTATGCAGCAGGCATAAAACATGAAGTCATTTACATAAAGAAACTGAAAGCAGTCATAAATCTTTGAGCGTCATCTAAATAAAACACCCGTGCTGTTTATAAAAGTAATGCAGTTTATCCTGTTGATATATGTAAAATGGAGGGAGCAGCATGTGTGTGTGAAATGAAAAAAGTCATTCGTCTTTTTCACCCCCTTTCTACATCATCTTCCACCTACTACTATACTCAAAAAGAAATACAATCTAACTCATTCATCCAATTGTAACTTTTCTTTAATTAGGATTAGGAACATTCATACACTATATCCCCCTGACAGCAGTGCAAACATGACCGTGTGCAGTAGCCTCTAAGTCAAATCCTTAATCTGTTCCACTCTAAATCTGATAGAAATGCGAGAGATGTACAGCACTCATACGTTCACGAGGGATAGTTTTATCACCCCTGAGGTGGCACAGATGAAATGGAAGTGGAGGAGGATTTACAGTAGCTGCTCTAACTGATGTACCCTGAGATAGTGGCGATGGGGAAAATATATAGCGCATAAATATACATTTTGTTTCATGTCAATCTTTCTTGATATTATTTTATTATTGAAAAAAGTTTTTTTTTAATACAGACATGGGAAAACTAAAACTTCCACAGAGAGAAGTAGTGCATAGTGTGACAGTGCCTGGGAGGACCAGCAGAGGGCCACACCTTTGAGTGAGAGATGACCTGTTGAGGTGAAAGCAGAGACTTAGCAGAGAAGAAACACCTGCTAGAGTGAGGGTTGAGAGAGACAAACTGCTGTTTTTTATTGAGGTCATAGTTAAAAGTGGTATTGTCTCTAATATTATGTCCTCTCAGAGCAAGCATAATATTGAAATATATGGGTTCCTCTGAACATGATGCAATACAAGACAAATACTACGACCTAATTTCTTTATCCTAGAACTGAATCAAAACAGCGACAATGTATGAAAATTGTACTGAAGGTGGTTTGGATTGAGCAGATATACACACTAAGATTTTTGCTGTAAGTATTTCTGATTAAAAACAAAACAGAAAGTAAAACATGCCCTGAACATATCCCACAGGAGTCTCAGTTAGATTGAGTGTGCTGGGTCTGCTAGTAGCTCGCTCTCCTGCGTCTTGTGGGGCAGCAGGGCAATTAGCAGAAAGCAGATGATCGCTGTGCCCTCGCCACTGTGGCGCCACTGGTCCCCTATGGGGCATCAGGGCAGGTGCACATTCGGAAATAATGGGGGGTAAAGAGAAAATACATGCAAGCAACCATAAAAACAAAAAAAAAAACACACACACATACACATATCTGATGATGTCAGCATTAAGCCCCTGGTGAGTGTGGTGTGTAAACTGGTGTGTGTGTGTGTGTGTGTTTGAGAGAGTAGAGACCATCAACCTATAATTGTGTGATGCAGCATTTCCCAGAGTGCAACATTATACTCCCATTACATTAGCTAGGTGTGTGTGTGGGGGGGTGGGTGGACATGAGTGTGGAGCAAATAGACAGACTGGCGCCAGGCTAAGTCATAATAATAATAAGACCAGACACATGCACAGAGATCACACACACACACAGTTAATGTCATTGTGTATGAGGTATATATGTAGTAGGTTAGTGTACATACATAGTGTACAACTACATATGGACCTGTACGTGCCCTTCATTTTTAATTCTGTAACATTATTTAATATCTCAATGTACATGTACACTCCCCTAACACTGTTTTTTTCCAAACAATACATGAGGAGATTGAATTGCTTATGGCCTAAATCAGAGGCAAGGCAGCTGGATTCTTGTCAGATTGGTGAGATTACAAAACCTCTCAAATCCAGATATCAAGCTAAGTGCTTGTGGCTGAGCCATGGGTGGTTTGGACTAATTGGCATCCTGTGAGGAAGTACTGATAGTTGTGGACATGTTTTAGCTGTGTCGACAGTCTATAGTGATTACTGTTTGTTTCATTGTTATTGGAGTAGGTGCCTTTTATGTGAATATTTGTCTTACTAACACAGCAAAAACAGGTGTATAAACATGCTAACTTAGCAAAGGCTAGTTGGCTTTTTGTTATTTCCTCTTTGGCGATTCGTGGCAATCTGTGCTGACTTGTAAAAAAACAAAACCTTATTTTTTAAATACTCCCCTCGTACATTTACCCATGGGGCTATGGAGCACATGGATTGAATGCACATATGACATCATTTTTAACACATTGACCCCTCAGCTCCTTCTAGGTAGTGGTCTGATGATAAGTTCAAATCCGCATCCCTGGATGACTGGCATCACCACTGTGGACCAAACTGAATATGCACAGTGTATAACTCATCTTATTCATCCTAAGGCCATACATTGACTGTCACCTTTCTATCAGCCCATGCACATGAATTGTTTAAGCAAATGAAGTCATAGCTGTGTACAGTATGTATGTGAGAGATGAGAGATACCCTCTGATCTCACAATGAGTCAACCCAGTAACAGCAGGACAAGTGATACCCAGCCTTAGTGTGTGTGTGCGTGGAAGAACGCAACAGTGATGAGGTCATTCTTTCTGGAAATTTACTCAGTAAAAGTCAATGCAACACATATGACACATTCTGAAATCACTTGTTATTAAATTCCTCTTAAAGATGAGCTCACCACTAGTAGTTCATTACACTTATCAGGATAACCAGTCACCTGAGTGAAAGGGACCAATTGCTGCTGCTGATTTGTTTCTTACAGCCTAGGCTTATTAACCCCACTTTTGAGTTTTCAAAAATGTGCTAATTTCATCATGTACAGGATATGTACAGTATATTTCATTACCTCAAATATGGAAAGAACTGTTAACCTAAAATCTGCAGCGAACGTTGGGTGAAAAAAAAATAGTTATGGCAGGCAAAGCTCTACTGATGCTACATACAAGTGTTCAGGATATGTGCATGAACTAACAGTGTTTTTAAAGAGATTAAATAAGACAAAGTGGGAGAGGAGGTCATTATTGTTTTTCCAAGTGGAGAGCAAACATTCAAACACATTTATTGAGCACACATGCTAAATCACTTAGATTTCTAGAAAAAAAAAAATTGCTTTGGGCTGAGCCTAAATGCAACATGCCCCGCACATATGAATCCAGGCTGAGAAAGAAACATTCTGATTCCATGTTCAACTAGAACTTTAATAAGTCAGATAAGTTATGGTAACACTAAAGCCTTTACAAACGGCTAAGGCACATGTATTATTACACATCATTTTATGTGTTTCCTAACTTAAACTGGAGATATCTCATTTTGATGATGTTCCCAGATGACGTAACCTATCAATTATTTCTTCAGTGTATAAATTCAAAATGACAAAATTACAGATGCATGATTTATACAGTTTTTGGAGATGGTCTGACACATGAGGTAACTCTGAGGCCACACCAGTAACACCCTCCACAGTCGCTCTTAGCGTGATCAGCATGCAAACCCCATGTTGTGTCTGTCACAATATCAGAAGATCTGTAATCATCCAAAATCTCTATCTGTCCCTCTGCCCCACCTTACATACTCCCTCTGTCTCTCTCTCTCTCTCTCCCTCTTTTTTCCTCTACATCCTCCCAGAGGGCCCTGCTGGCCTTGGCACAAAGATGCCAGCCTGTCTGCCTGAATTTCCCTTGGCACCACAGTGGCAGCTGGGGGTCTGACTGCCCTGTCTTCCTCCATACTCCCCAGTATGTCACACATAAACACTCACACATACACACACTTCATTTTCACAGCTTGCAGCCAGACTGGTGTCACTATGTGAGTGCCAGGGGGTACCAGGCAGCACCCACAGGGGGGGAGGGCTGGGGGAAGGAGGGAGGTGAAGGAACAGGGTGGGATGGAAGGAGGGGAGGGTGCAGGGATGCACACTCAGGCTCTCAGACTGCCAGATGCTGCCAATTAACTTCTGCGGCCACCATGGGGCTGCAGGGAGACAGTCTGGCACCTGTACCACCAAACACAACCCCCCCACCCAAATACACACATTTTCTTTTGGCTCATGGCTGTAGTACCACTGTGTTTGACTTTTGTGAGAGATGAGACGAGGACTGCATGTACTGCAACACCTGGTCTACTGTAACAGCTGAAGCTCCTGACCTTTGCCTAAACAATGTCTTCCTTTTTGTTGCAGTCTCAACAGATGGGGAGCTGAGGAACAGGTCTACACTTAAGAGAGCATGCCTGCAAAGATGTGTGTGTGCATACGCAGAATGCTCTTATAGACAGGTTTTTGGGCAGTTGATCCATCTTTGAGAACTTGCCACAGTTGTTCTGTGGATTTACAACTCCAATTCCAAAATAGTTGGGAACACTGTGTAAATAAACACATTTTACCATTTCATGGAAAAAATAGTTTAATGTATGTATTTGATGACAGCAACACATCTCAATAAAGTTGGGGCAGGGCCATGCTTACTGCCTGCAAATGTCTAGGAGACCAGTTCTGGAGTTTTAGGAGAGGGGAATGTTTTCCTGTTCTTGTCTGATGCAGGATTCAAGCAGCTCAACAGTCCCGGTGAAAGGTTTGGACTGCAGGCAGGCCAGTTTAGCACCTGGACCCTTCTCCTGTGAAGCCATGCTGTTGTAATGGATGCAGTATGTGGTTTAGCATTGTCCTGCTGAAATACGCAAGGCCTTCCCTCAAAGACAAGTGGGAGCATATGTTGCTGTTCAACTTGATGGTGCCTTTCCAGATGTGTAAGCTGCCCACACCAGAGGCACTAATGCAACCCCATACCATCAGAGATGCAGGCCTTTAAACTGTCCACTGATAACAAGCTGGATGGTCCCTCTCCTCTTTGGTCCCTGGTTTCCAAAAAGTCCATTTTGCTTTTGGGGAGGCGGCGATGCTTCTTCTTTTCATGGTGCAGTTTTAACTTGCATTTATGGATTGCACATTGTGTTCACAGACAGTGATTTCTGGGAGTCTTCCTGAGCCCATGAAGTGATGTCCAATAGAGAAGCATGCCTGTTTTTAATGCAGAGCTTCCCGAAGATCATGCGTCTCCATGTTTGACCTTTGACCATGCACACAGACACTCATCCTGATTCTCTGAATCTTTTGATGATATTATGTACTGTAGTTGGTGGGATCATCAAAGTCTTTGTAATTTTACATTGGGAAATAATTTTTGGAATTGTTTGTCACAGATGAACCTCTGCCAATCTTTACATCTGAGGGCCTCTGCCTCTCTGAGATGCTCCTTTCATAGCCAGCCATGTTACTCACCTGTAGCCACTTAACATAATTAGTTGTTAAATGCTCCTCCAGTTGTTTGTGATTTGTGCTTATTACTTTCCAGCCTTTTGTTGCCACTGTCCCAACTTTTTTTTTTAAATGTGTTCCTATCAAATTCAAAACGAGTGAATATTTTCCATGAAATAGTAAAATGTGTCTGACATGTTCTTTATGTTCTATTGGGAATACAGTATGGGCCTATGAGGTTTGCATATCATTGCATTCTGTTTTTATTTACATTGTACACAAAGTCCCTATTTTAGAAATGGTTCTTTATGTAATCTCTCCATGATGTTGAAACCAGGTCTTTATATGGACAGTGACATCTTGTCCTACAGTAGAAATATTCTAGAACCAACCAGATGCCTCCCTAACAGTACTGCTAGATGATAAGTCTAATCTCATGCACTTTAAACCTTTTGTACAGTGCTGTAAATCTGTGCACATTTGTCAACATGCTGTCAGGCTGTATTGGTGATTATAACAGGCAGAAGGAATTACAGGTTACTACAGAAGTAAAAGCCAGAGCTGTACTGCATTCAAATGCTTAAGGCCATTAAAAGCCAGCCTATTATTCCCACCATAGCATGCAGCTGCCTCATCCACAGTATGAATACACTCATATTTTACAGTTACTTTTAAAAAACAAAGCGCTACCTCTTTGGCAAAAACCAGAGCAGGCCTGGCATCTGTTTACATGACTACAATTTCCATGGGTCGAAATACTACTTTCTACTATCTTGTGGGCATACAAGACATGAAGGTGAACATCTTGACCTAAGTCAAATGCATGACATATTTTCTTATTATCAACAAACCATATCAATATATCAACCCATCAATATATCTGACAAACCTGTTCCCTCTTCTTTTTTCTGCATTCAAATAAGGTGACAAAAATATTCAAATACTCAACAAGATACTAACTTGTATAATCTAAGGCTTGTAAAAAAACTAAAGCTATGAAATGGTACAAATGAAAAATTAAAACCAATAAATACACAATAGTCTGATCATTCACAGCACACTCACACACACATACACCCTGCCCATCAGATGAGCCCATTGCCTCACTGTTCTGAGTGACAGATGGCTTGTCACAGAGCTAAACGGGGGAATATTTTAGTGCAGATCGAAAAAGCAGGAAAAGGAGAAAATAGAGAAAAAAGAGAAATTGCTCCATTACACCAGTGAGGTAAATCATTTGATGTGCAGGAGATCACAGAAGGTCATTTATATTATACACATGTTCACATAGGCACATGTATGAACATGATTCACCTTGTGTCTTTCTGTTGAGGCACATGTCCTCCCCCTGTCTCACACAAATGCTAAAGTACTCACATACATTCTCTCTCTCTCTCTCCCCCTCTCTTTCTCTCTCTCTCTCTCTCTCAGACACACACACACACACAGAATCATCAGAATCCAGATATGAGAAAAGCTGAGAGGCTGGATCAATGTTAGGCTCTGGTGATTAGCCTTAATTGAGGAAAAAGAGCTATGGGAACAAAGAAACATTATGACCTTTTCCCTGTCTATACACACTGTGCGCTAATAAGACACATTCACACAATATCATACTGACCAGAATCATCTGACTACATCAAAAGCACCTTCTCATAGGAACAGTATGCAAATGGATGGCATGGAGAGAAAAACAAACCCTGCAGATAATTGACTGTGCTTTCCATGTTTTTGTGCGTGAATGGCAATTTTCACTCTCCTGTCGAGTGCATGCTGATTATTCTATCAGACAAAAAGAGGTCCACGTGTGATGAAAAGATTGGCAGTGGTTCATATTCTCGTGCTGTGGAATGACCTGTCTCTCTCATTCCTCTCCCTTTCAACATCCTCTCTGTTTGTCTGTCTCTCTCTGTACGTGTCAGTTTCTGACTGAGTCAAATACCACTTGTCAGGAGAGTGCTGTTTGGACCGACATGAGATAAGAACAGACCAACTAGACAGTTATTCCTCACTGCTGCTGGAGTGGCTGGAATAAGACTGGCGATGTACAAGTATTGCATGGACCAATGCCTACTGGTCCATACTACAAACAGCAAACAAGGGAATTACATACATACCCATCAATTATAGGTATAGTCTGTGTGTAAAATATTACTAATAGTATAGTTATATAGTACAATTACATTGAAACATTTTTCAATCAATTTATCAGACTGTAAATAAATAAGGATCACATAGTTTAACCCTAACGTCTGGTTAAAGCAAATGTAGAGGTGATGGTAGTGGAGTGGTGGGGTGGTGGTAGCTGAGCCAGGCCATTTCCTTTGAGAAATGGAAAGGGTTAAGTGTGAACACACACACACACCCCAAGTTGGAACTTGAGTTGGTCACATTCGTTCCCCAGTTTTCATTTTACTCTCACGGTTACACACTGATCCACATGCGCACACAAACACACACACAAAGCGATTATCACCAAAGGTACGTATGCCTGCTTGTAGCTGTTCCCACCGGGAAACTCGCTGTACAGCTTCTCCACTCTCATTTTTCATTGTCTGCTTATGATGCCCCATGTGTATGCACTGACTTTCATTTAACCCCTCACAACACACACAAAAGCACACACTTGCATGCATGTATGATGCCAACCCCTCCTTGCTGTCTCTTTCTTTGTCGCTCTTTAACACACACACACACACACAAACAGCGTCTCCCTGCACTCCTGGGTTTCCTTGTGGTGTCTGAAGGGAAGCTATACAGACATGTCAACGTTTAACAACTGCTGCTCTGAAATATAAGAACACAAACGTATCATCACCCCCACCGTTAGGGTCAAATCAGGTCCATTATAGAAACAATACTGAAGATTATATTTATGTATTTTGTATATATACCCAAGGTAAAAGAAGGGACTTGCAGGGTGACCTGCAGAAGATCCCTACTTTAGCTGGAAGGGATTCAGTGTTTTGCTCAAGGACACTAAAGCAAAGTAAACACCTGACAACAAGGGGGGGGGGGGGGGGGTAAACCTTCCTGCTGAAGGTCTCCTTGTGTGGTGGACAACACTGCCGTTATGCATTTATGTGATGACTGTGTACAGGGATATATGTGCATCAAAAGACAAACATCAAATTCATTAATTTAAAACTTCAGCTTCTGTTTTTGCACAAAGACTATTACCAATCATAACTGCGGTTTTGCTCTTTGTGCTTTTCACTGGTCCTCCCTTTACACTCTTTGGGGAACTCATCTTTCCTCTTCTAAACTTTTCTATATTCAAAAAATTGAAAAATTAAGATTGATACCACAACATTAGTCATTATACAAAACCATGTAAACCATGTACATCTTAGCCATGTAAGCAGCATGACTTGCAGCATGATGGGGCGATCAAATGTGAAACTAGCCATGTAATTTTAGAGCATTAACACAAATAGTACCAAAACTAAAACAGAATAAAAGTCAAAAAGGAATCTGACATAGAGCACAGACCGCACAGACTGAGATGCAAGAATTGCTGTAGACCTTTTTAAATGAGAGTCCTATTTAATGGTTTTCCTGTAAGGATGAGCTAGTGCGGTGAGTGTCATAGTATCAGGCCATTATTGACTGACTAAAAACACACTGTTATTAAAAATATTTTTAATATATTTTTTTCTGTTTCACAACACTTGGCATATGTGTATGTACAAATACCCGACAATACTGGACTGGGCAGCCTTCCCTGGAAAGGACCAGCAGATGAAGATTTATCCATAGTTCTCATAGTTCTTCATTGCTCACTTTGTTCAGTAATATGCTGTTAAATACTGAAACGTGTGCAGGCAAGACCTTTCAGGGACAAAGAAATGAATTAGGCTTCTAATTGCAGGGTTACAGACAGACTAATGATATACTACTTATTTAATAATTTGCACCTTGAAGTTGTGCCATGATGAAGCTACAATTTCCATTGTTCACCTTTTGGATTGAAATAATTATAAAGGTAAAAGGTGATTTCTACATTTTTTTTAACTTAAGCATTTTTACTAGCAACACCTTGTACACCAATTAAATAAAAAGCACAATCTTATATTTCAGTTAATGTTTGGTTATGTTGTGCCAATGAAAAAAGTGATCTCCAACTACCCTGCTGCTCTTTTCCTGCCATGATGAAGGAAACGTGCAGTGGTGTGCATGTGTTGTGAGTGTGCATGTGTCTGCATGTGTGTATTGATTGATGCCTTCCAAGGCAGTAGCGTGATTGAAACACCTCCTCACCATCAAACTGTCGTGCCCGTGATGGAGTCACAGGGTCATTTTATGCATCACACCTGTCCCCCTTCCTCCCCACACTGACACCCAATCAAATAGGAAAATGGGCATATTTGTTTTCCTGGCCTTGAGAGGGCTTGTGCGATGGGCTGTATTTTTGTGTTTGAGTGAGTGTGTGTGTGTGTGTGTGTGTGTGTGTGTGTGTGTGTGAGTGCGTGTGTGTGTGTGTGTGTGTGTGTGTGTGTGTGTATTTATGTGTGAATAGGAGAGAGAAAGACAGAAAGAAGGAACAAGAGAGAAGAGACACATCTTACTGATATAGCTGATAAATAAGCTTCTTCTTGTTTCAGTATTTTCCAAACTACACAGATTATAGATTCGAATATGTCAGTTAGCATATTTACTCCACTGTGTTATTATTTGACAGTTAGTGCTAATATCATCATAATCATATTTTCATTTTATTGTTTATTGTTTTTTACGCCTACTCATCAGTCTACCAGCTAATCCATTTGTTTGTGAAAACTGAGAGAACATGGTTGCCAATAGAAGAGGGATGCTTGACACTACAGGTTTGCAAAGGTTTTATCTTGTAAAAATAATTTAATCTGACAGTGACCTGCTTTTCAAAAGGATCACATAACAAGTGCTATATGCTATATAAGTACTTTTTACAAGTTCAGTTGCTCTTAACCAAACAGCAGGTCTGTGTCCACTTGTCAGCACCCTCTCTCACCTAGAAAGTTCCTGCTTAGTTCCTTTATAGTGTTGGGTCACTAAAGACTGGCTGGACATTCCCACACCTGGCCCTTCATCACCCCCTTCTGTTCTACAGCAGACAGTAGGACGGTAACAACTGCTGGAAAACAGGAACATCCTCTGTTCTCCTCACTGTAATCTGACTGATAAGCCTGAGATATCCCACAGTACTACCGACTCACTCAGCATTTGGGAAACCAGCCCCTGTTCTAAAAATAGCTCAGAAAGGCCCCTAAAATAATGACCCTGGCAGGCTGCTGTAGTGTCTAACGTTGGCAAGACAAACGACATCCATTCCCGCTCTGTGCCTTTAATCAGCCTGTGATAATTAACGCCACACTCCATTGGCCAAACAAATATCTTTGTCAAGGTGCTCGTTGCTGTACAAGTTCTTCTACTGTTCACGTAGACAAGATAACAAGCAGTCTATAATTGCCTTGATTTTGTGTAGTAGAAGCAGTATTATAGACTTTATGTGTCGGCTGTAGCATTTTTCTCCCCCTTTAACACCTTCCCAACAAGTATATAAAATATTTCATCATGTTCAGCTGGTGGGCAGTGGTTGTGGCATCAGACTTTAATAAAGTGAACGACCTTGTGGGACTGCAGAGGGGATAGATTAAGTTTGCCTTCCCTACTGGCAGAAGCAGCCACCTCTGTGGGGTTTCTTATCTGGAGCTTTACTTAATTACCTGCTTTAATTCTAACATTTTCTAAAATGACCCCTCACCACAATGAGACAAGCTGTTTTAATTAAACAAATGAATATGTCGCTTATCGGGCAGGATCAGAGCTCTCGTTTGTCACAGTAACAGTTAAGGATGCTGCTGATGATCACGTTATCTGGGACTTGGCCTGGGTTTCATTGCACACACACAGGCGATGGAGCAGCAGATGCTATCTGGTTACTGTACGTGGCACTGTACAGATATGGAAGATGTAAACACACCCATTAGGTATGGCAGACATGTCCACTTAGTCACACTGTAATCTGATGAGCTTCATAATGTAGCTATGTGTACGTTATTATTGTGGAAAGAGGTTTATAGCCAAAGGCAGGAGAGGCCAGGAGGAGTGTTGAGCAAATAACATGAGGGGAAAAAGGAAAAGTACAACCAACTAAAAATAGTCTTGCAGCTATTCCCAAAGTCACTGAAACTGGCCAGCTTGTTTATGGTAGTTACATAACAATATTTCTGAGTGTACCAAGGGTTCCTGTGCAGCACTGCCTGACCAAATTTAATGGGAGAAGTGTCAGAGAAGCCATTATACCAGCAGGGGCATGCACAGCCCTATTACATATGGCTGCTGGCTGCTAATGTGTATTAGCAGGAGACAGAGGAAGCAAGGTGAAGATAAGTGATTTTGCAGTAGCTGGCTAAGTAGGACAAAGGAGGGAGGGAGTACGTTAGGGAGGGTGACAGAGAAAGGAGATCAGGAATGGAAACAACGAGGACCACAGGAGTCAGAGTGATTTTAGAGTTATTTTTTTTTTGCTGCCTAGATGTGCAAAAAATAGGTTTAAAGCTCAGTTTGAAGTTCTCCATTCCTCAGTGTGAAAACAAAAAAGGGAACTTTGCCAATTCTGAACTGGCGTTAAACCCCTTAAATGTGTGTAAACAAACAATGTTAACTCTCCCTCCATGCAGATTGCTTCAAGGGCTCCCAGTTCATTTGCCAGCACAAGTCTGTGAGATGATCTAAAATGTGTCATCCGCTGGACTCCAGGGGTGCTGTTCAAAACTCTGCATTTCTTCCTGCAGACTTCATAGCCAAACACCTGACTCACTTTTTTCTTTGGTTGCTTATACATGTAGAAGACTGCACACTAGGAAGAAGAGGACACAACAACAAAGAGTTATGTAACAAGAACTTGTGAAGTCGTCGCCAGCGGCAGTCAGGTTTCATTTGTATGAAGATGTACACGCATTTGGAAAGTTAAATAAAAACTGTAGGACATACATGGACAGTGGAGCAGCTGGCTACATACTAAATGAGCCAGAAAAGAAAAAGACACCGTAACAGCCTGTGATCACCAGGAAAACACAACATGAGGTTGCTATTGCAGTTTTGGAAGTAACCACAGGTTTCCCCTCATAAAAAGTGCTTAATGTTATAAGTCCCATGGCCGATCTGGCACAACTGTAACCACATGTATATAATTATCCAAATGGACTGAGCACAGAGTAATGTGTTTGTGTTTTGGTATTATGAGCAGTGTAACTATGAAAATAACACCCAACTTTAATGTCTCTAATTAGCCAAATTAAGGATACCCAGTGCATTATTGTTGTTCAAGTATTTCTCAGTTTCCTTAGACCTTTAACACATGTTTTTTTTCACAGTTCCATTCTTTATTTAGTCTATTTTTATGACAAATTCATCTTTCACCAGCAAGATCACTTTAAGATTGTTAGAGGATGTGCTATGCACATCAACAGCCATCTGTAATGAGCAAAACATTAACTCCCACTGTAAATGCTTGTATCATTATAAATGTTAGTGAGAAATCAAAACAGAACTGCTGGAGCATCTCGAAACAACAACCACTAAAACAAGGTGACCAGTATTTTCTGTTGGTTAATAATTTAGTGAGGATTGAAGGCTGCTCTTGGCAAAAAAAGCATGAGTTTGCTGTGCTTGTGTCTGTCAGAAGCAAAATTCTAAACACAGCACCACCTTTCCCAGCCAAGGAATCCCAGATGTACCGAAATATAGAGGAGCGTGCCTCACTGCCAAACACATTAGCTCTCCTTCTTTATTTAAGCCTTTGTCAAACTATCTGTGGTACTTCACTCACACAGGCGCTCTTTTTAAGGGCTCACTGGCCACGTTGTGCCACTCGACACCAGTTGTGTAAAAGTGTGCTGGTACTAAAGGAGTGAGGAGGCTCCTCAGCTTGGTCTTTGACAGCCCCCTTGAACTCTGCAGCCCAGTGATAAAGTGGCTTGATGAGTGGGCAATCTCTGTATGCCAGCTGCTGGGCTGGCCAGGGGAGCTGGGAAGATGCCAAAGTGAGTGAAGACCCACTTCATACAAACAAAAACACACACACACTCACACAGAGAGAAATGTGAGTGCGAGCTGGTACCAAAATGCGTTTGTGTGCCACAAATGTCAGTATTACACTAACCTGTAACACTAATGACAATCCATGGAGATATTTATGGAGCTGATCAAACACAAATCGGCTAAGTGGTAAGGCTAAGTATCCACAGTTTCCAGCCCATTACCAGAGCAAAGGGACATCAAGTCCTGAAGGAGAATGTGCCTTTTGTGCTAATTCCCTCTGAAATAGTGTGTGTGTGTGTGTGTGTGTGTATTTCAATATTCAAGTCTTAGTCACACATGAAAAAAAAACAATCATTTGAACTCTGACCTTGCCGCTGAATGCATCAAAAACATTTTCATTTATATATTCATTCATTTTTACAGCCGACTGAACAGAATGCATCACTGCCTTTACTCTATAGACTCTCAATCTCTGTTTCTATCTCCAGCTCCTCTACAGGCCTGTGCCCAGCATCCACACGCCAGAGACGGCCGCTGCCAGTAAGCAGCCGTTCAGTCTTTAACATTTCAGCATTTAAGACAATGTCAGCTAAAACTGAATAGAAATCAGACACACACTATTATTGTTCACAGCTCCGTGTTACACAATTCTTCAAATATGTGTCATTCTGGTTCCTGTCCATACGTCGGGATAATGATTGCAGCTGAATGATTTTAAGTTGGTGGTCGGGCAGGATTCTTTACCAAATGCAGAAAGTTTGCTTGGTAACAACTGTTTTAATGCCTGAGCCCATCAGTGACTGAAAACAAAGGTTTGCAGGTCTTACTAGCTTTCTCAGTTCAGATTTTGTAACGTCACATGATACAGGATACACTGTCATTTATGTGTGTGGATTTTTTTTCTCCTGCATTTCAGTCAGGTAATGAATAATAAAACCCATGGGAATTCCTCAGGAACCCTGTGATCATGGGATTTCTGACAAACCTGCCAGTTTACAGCACATGAAGTGGACAAAATGACAAGAAAACTGTTGTGAGAGATGAGAATTGTCTGACAAAGCTACATCTTTACTATGTAAACTACTACAGACTATTATAAATAGTACTTTCAGTTCAAATAGCCCAAGAGTAAACATAAAAATGCTGCATTTCTTCTGTTGTAAGGTAGAAATGGAGCAAAGTTAGATGTTAATGATGGCAGAATTGCTGTACCCGTTGCTCACATTTCTTCGACTTTAAATTTAGTGTTTTGCCGCAGGATTTGATGAACATGTTATCACAGCACTTTCATTTTACCCTGTTAAATCACATATATCAACACCTCATATAAATGAGAGACGTTTCCGTCACACTGTTCCCTCTGCGACCAGTAGGTGAGATTTATGATTGACATCAATCCTGCCTTTGTTCCATGCATATTCAGATGTCATCAACTTCTGGATCTTAGCTAAATTAGAGGTTTGTGTGTTGACATTCATGCCTTTCAAATGGAGCAGGAAGCTTTCTGGCTGATTGCACTGGCATGTCAGCTGATAATTCAGGAAGTAGAATACATATGAGTAGATTGGACGGCATTGTTCCTTAAATGACAAGATCTGTCTTCCTCTCCGCCTCCTTAATTATCTTCCTCGATTATAATTACACGTGTGAAGGGCCAGAGGACAGTCACTGTCTGGAGCTGAATCTGAAGTTAGATTGTTAATGAAGGGTACTATATCCTGTTTCATAATCACAAGCATTCATTATGAGAGCAATGCACAATTTGCAGTGCAGATCGTTCTCTTATTTTGTTTGATTAGCAGGGCTACTGTAAACATTTGCTGCTGTGCTGATGTAGACTGTAAAATGACACAACAATAAGAATCTAAGCAAAACCCCGTACATGCTGCAAAGTTAAGTTTAAAGTAATTGTTCATCAACATCCACAGTGCTATCATTTATAAACAGATGATAACAATATGGACACACTGGAGGCTTTCATTAAGAATAGCAGTGACTAAAAAACAGTAAGTGACCTGAGGGTCCTTAAGCAGCCTTGTAATTCTCTCTTAATGAAGCCGATGAATAAATGATTTGAGGCGCTGTGCATGAGGAGTCTGATCCCCCGTCAGCATGTCTCTGTGGGGTTACCAGAAACCTCAGGGGAGCCCTCCTCCTCCTCTCCACTTCTCCTCCTCCTCCTCTCCATCATCACCTCCATCCTTTAACCTCCACTTTTTTGGCAATATTCCCTTTCATCCTGTCTTCTTTTTCCTCACCCAGCCTTCCACCTCTTCCTCCTCTCTCTACATCCCTCCTCCCCCACTGTCTGTGATCTAATCTCCTCTAAAACATCTTTTCCTGGACTGTGGGAGCTGGCAGATAGTGAAGGCCACTGTCAGACTCTAACTGACTCATCCCGTCATAAACAACTGGTGGGTGTCAGCATGCTGGCGGCCCTCCAGTTGCAGACACGCTCATTTTGACAGGTCATTTTTTTATGATGCTGATTGTTATTTTCCCTGTTATTGTTTTTCTTCCCCGTGACTTTAGATGGGGGGTAAAAGTGCAACTCTCTTAGATCACGCAATTTTACTCTGTAGGCCAGAAAACAAAGATGACAGTAATAAAAAGGAGAACCAATTGCTTTTTCATTTCATTTCCAGTGGGAAATCAGGCTGACAGAGGAATAAAGGAGCTATAATAATAAAGTTTAAGAAAAAGGGCCTATGGCTTTCCGTCCCCTAAGCAAACCACAAGCAGTAGCCACTGTGGACAGTACTAATGCTCAGGGTCAGCCACATAATTACTGGAATCAAGGTAAGATGAGTGGGGAAGTGGGGAAAGAACACTTCAGATCAACCTAAACAGGAATGCCGAGAACCACTGTATGGAAAACTGTGTTGTAAATAGGTGAAACAACCCTTTTCTTACCTTTAACAAGATCTCTCTCCTTCACTTTCCATTTTTTAAGCTTTACGCAAAAGATAACATAACAAATCCTTTTATTAAAAAAATTATTAAATTAACACACAAGAGTAGATCCCTCTGTAGGCCCAAACACAAAACAACATTGAAGAACCACTGCTGACACAGGTTGACTGTGTCTGTGTCTGGACCAAAAGTTGTGCTTATGAACACAGCAGAGCATACTTTAAAACCAACAAAGAGAAATAAACACCTATGAAGGACAAAATAACTCTGCAGACCAAACTATGAGATTAAGCTGAAAAGTTCTCTGTGAATGTTCTCTTCACAGTTCAGATCCTTTTGTTTCTCTTCTTACTGATGGCACTGATTTGCTAAGCTATACAGACAATCAGTGGTTACTCTCACCAGCAGTCTGTACCACATCCTCAATTGACCAAAAGAAGCCCATACAGGGGTATGACACACCACTAAAAATAGGGTGACAGATGCACAACGATGGCCTGATGTTGGCTGTTAGGCTGACCATCAGCATGTTGTTTCACAGCCTTAAAGTATCAGGGTATAAACTGCTCTCAAAAGCTGAGGTTAGTAGTTAACATAATTCTACTTAACCAGAGTGTTATTTTAACAGTGCATCATTCTATGCTGGGGCATTGTTATATTGCTCATTACAGTGGCACATAGTGCAGCTATCTCCACATGAACATCTGAGTTAATGGGCCACAATAAAGACACCACTGTCTTCATTTTATGGCTCAGTTTTCTAATGGCCTACTTGGCTTTCTTGCCTGTTGTCTCAAAGGAGTCATACAGGTCTCTTTAAGACTTCCAATATTCTCGGCACACTCTTTCCTCTTGGCTGACGTCTCTCTCTATCCATTTTCCCACTCTTCCTCATTCCTATTTCCCTCCCTCCATTCCTAACAGCTACAGGCAGCATGCAGTAGCCCAGGGCCTTTTCCTGTGCCTTTAGTTTCATTAGCGGGCCCCAGATGCTTTGCTGCTTACAAAATTATGAAGGGCCAAAGCCAACCGCCTCCAGATGGGACCCATCTATATTCAGATGAGCTGTTTCCTCACATTCAGAGCAATCCCACCCTGATGTCCTACAGTGTTGTCAACAAACTTGCTGACAAACACAAACACAGGCGAGTACAAACAGATGCACACATTCACAGAGGCAGCCATGTGCACATGTTGTGCGCACACACCCCGGGCCACACAGGCAAAAAAACGCACACACACACATACACACACCCTGCTTGGCTGGGTGGCATAAAAAAACAAAACAATGTCTTTGCTGGTTTACTGCATTGTACTGTCAGCTTAAGCATTTATCCTGCATTGTGAAGTAGACACAGATGCAGGGGGACTTTTTTAATGGCCATTTTAAGAATAAATGGAGAGACAACTTGAAGAATCACCACAGCCATCCGAACATCTCAAAGGCTACAGCTATTTTGGTGATAAAATATAAGATATTTTTTTAGTTCTGTATGTTTGTTCAGGCTCTGCTCTATAAATATACTGTATTAATAATAAGAGGACTGCAATCTGTAGGAGCAATAAGTCTTATATAGGGTACATACAGTATGGCACATGGACAATTGACAACAGGCTTACATGTTAAAAGACCAAGAATAAATCATTATTCTATCAACTTGTCAGCTCTCCTCCTTTCATGTTTTGTTCTTGTAACTTTAACTCTGCTGCAGTAATTAAATCACAGTCCTGCGTTTTGAGACAGTCCAATCCCTCGAACTTCACACTCCATTTCACCGCTCACATCTCTGACATCCAGACACATTTGAGCAGCACACAGAGGAGCCCAATTTCAATAAAATCATACAAGCAACACATCCTTGAAACTGTCTTGACAAGAAAACCACACACACACACAGAGTGGAAGCATAGATTTAAATGTGTGGACAAAGCAATAGAGGGAGAGGCTCAGATGACAGCTAGCTAAGACAAAGGGTTGCCTGAGAGCTAATGGAGGTTGCATGTGTCTGTGTGTTTGCTCATACTGACATGTATCCACAGAAGAGCAGAATAAGAAAGTTGAACAGGAATCCATTTTCAAAAGGGAGAGGAGTCAGTTTTAGTGAGCATTTCCTGCCACAGATACAGGCTGTGCTGAAGCAGCTGTGAAAGTGGAACCGGCTCCACACCACTGTTGACTTAGCAGAGCCATTTGAATTCATTACAGTGCCTGCCGCACACTCACAGACAGAGAGAGATCCCCGTCTTAGGCAGAATGCAGATACCAACCAGTCCTACAGAGTGTCCTAATACGTCCCATAAACACCTGACAGCATGGCTTTGTGGAATTGCTGAGATACCTGTAATCCTTTAGTTGGAGTCAGGGGGTCAATGTGCCATCATGCTGAGCACACTCAATAAGCTCCAAACAGCCTATAGCCAAGCATCAACACCCAAAACATCCCACAGCATTCTGCACGGCATGCAGACTTGGCTGTTATATATGCAATGTAAATCCAGCATGGATCTAAGGAGCCTTGTGCATGTATATAAAAATACTTTGGGACAAGCTGTTGAGGAATTTGTCTTGTGTCACAGCGGGCTTACTACGACAAAACATTTTGCAGCGTTCACGAGATCGGACTTCCTGAACAAAGCGGGGGGGTGAAGGTGAGGTCTTCTGCCTACAAAACTAAAAGCAGCAGTGACTTACAGTACGGTAATCAGGGGACTGTTGGCTACAGAAAAACTGCAACGCCTCACCTAGTTCATTATAAGATGACACAACCAATTTGTACCTC
The DNA here is from genome assembly GCF_900634625.1 of Parambassis ranga. Taxonomy (NCBI): domain Eukaryota; kingdom Metazoa; phylum Chordata; class Actinopteri; family Ambassidae; genus Parambassis; species Parambassis ranga. The sequence goes on from NC_041025.1 coordinate 11,829,566, forward strand.
TGCCTACTGCAATCTACCAAATCTCCCCTGACAAAAGCATTTAGATTAGAGCGCTTTCAGGGAGGGCTGCACTGACATGCGTACCCAGCCTGTAAAAGGGGAAATGAAGTGCCTTTTTAATTCTCCTCCAGGCAAACATAAAACTGTCCAGGTAAGTCATTTTGTGGGTTGAATGGAGAGTCAGAGGCAAGTAGCCTCTCTGCCTCACACACTTTCTCCTGCATATTGTGCACACCCAACAGACGCACAAACTGTCACACACATCCTTATCCTCCTACAAAAGATTATTAATCTATTTGCTACATTTTGTCCCATTATTTCTACCACATAATCCTCTTTCACAACCTTTGGCAGCATACTAATGAGTTTCTGTGAACAAGGAAGCTGCATGTGCTGTTGATTGTTCTGATTGGATCTTGTCCCTCTCTCTCTCTCGCTCTCTCTCTCATCCCCTCCCTCTCTCTCTGGTTTATCCTACCCACAAGAATAAAAGTCTCCTAGATGGATTGGAAAAGTGGGAAATGGAGAGAGGTTACTAATACAACTGAGCTTGGTGATGATCAGTTTCCTTTCTCAAGTCTTTCGGTGTGATGTGGAAAGTATAATAAATTGACATTTTTGTCACCAAACCCTGTAGCAGGTATTCTCCTGTTTCAAATATTAACACAGATTCAAACATCCCTCATTTCCTTTCAGTGTATGAGTCGGTGGCAGATAATTACGTGCATGTATGTGTGGACTCTCACTTACTTCTGTTCTTGGTTTTTATTAAAAGATTTTGTCCATCTCCCTTATCGCAGACAGTGTTGACAGAGAGGGAACATCATATATCACATTTTTTTTTAATCAAAGAATCTTATATGAAAACCAAAGGACTGTCAAATGATTGCTACAGTTCCCCTCTCCAAAAGGAAGTTGAGCAGCCACAGAATGTAGCCTCTATTTTATATTAAACACAGAGGCAACCCACACTGAGATAGAGGCCACAAGTATAGTATATGTAATAAAAAAATATGTTCCAGCAGAACATTGCAGTAAAGCCATGAAATTGAGAAACATGTGAAGCAGTAAAGCTCCGCTTCTCTCCAGAGGACGGCGAGGTATGTGCAAATCCATCGCTCATTTCTAAGCATGGAGGGAAAACAAAGAGACAAAACACCTATAAAGATGAAAAGTTATCAGCTGGAGAGAGAATGCACTTATTATAATACATTGTGCTTTCAATACAAAAACAGCAAATCAGGCATTGTAACATGACACACACTTGTGTTGTTTAGTTGGGATTTGTCTTGTTATATCATATATATGGGGAGTTGTTACTATTTCCTCTGTGTGTTACTTTATGCATGTGTGTCTATGTAACTCTGGTAATAGGAGATGGTGGTAAAGGCCAGGTTGAGGGCCACGAGTGATTCCAAACAGCAAACCGGGGGTCACTTGATGTTTTTATGAAGCGAGTCTGTTTGGAAATCAACTGTTAGTCTCGGTTTTATTGCTCAAATTACCCGAGCCGGTCCTTGTCCTGTTTGCCCTTAATTAACAAGCGTTCAATTCCCCTATTAATTAGTGCAAGCTATTAGCTATTTTACATCACTCTTCATTTGTCGACAATTAAAAGGTCTATTATTAAAAGGCATGGCACATGGTTAATTGTGCAAGTGGCTCAGTGGCGAGGAGGGAGGAGTAGTTGAAAGAGGGGAGTGTGGACTCGCTGAACGTAAGGAGGAGTCAGCAAGGTCTGCTACAGTTGTGACACAACCTTTGCAGTCTGTCTGCCGTCAATTTGCTGCCTGACACTCTGTCCTCAAGAGAGAGACCATCTCCCTCACTACTACCACACACTCGCTGTGTTCTGGCCCAAATGGCCCAGCTCAGCACTGCGGCAGTTAGAGGAAGGGGAGCGTGTGTGGTACTGGTTGAGAGGGTTCTTCAGGAGGTTGGCATCTGCAATTTCTTTCATACTGAAGGCCAGAACATTTGAGCCTTTTCCAAATCACAGTCATAGTAATTCTACAATATAAAATATGCTGTTTACAAAGCTTGGTGTATGTAAAGGAGTCTGGGCCATAATTAGAACTAAGGCTGGGCAAGATCACAAGAAATATGAACACAATATTTTAATATTGATTAACACTGATTTTTATCACAGTATGTAATGTAATATGATACCACCTGTCTCTCTCCTCACACACAGAGACATTATGTCCTGTAGGAAACTGTGCTTGTCATTTTGTAGCTCCTTTTTTGTTTGTTGTTTGATTAAACAAGACGATGCATACTGTATATATAGGTATTAGATTTTTAATGGCTGGCCGGAGACAACTTTATATGAAGATGTATTTGAAAAATGTTTGTTAATCCATATCTGCATATTGTCTAAGTTATATTTTTTTGTCAAAAGTTGTCAAATCTGCACTCTCTAAGAGCCAAAAATTAAAACAAACAATTATTAACAACAAAGCTAAAGTGGAAGGACAACACTACAAAAACCAAATAGAAAACAGAATAGGTATGACTGAAACAAGCCTGATGTAAGAGAACTAAAGGAACAAGAAAAAAAAACACACAAGGGCAAATAGGCAGGAGGTACGACTTCAGAAGATAACCGTGCACAGACAGCCAAAGGTGAGCAAGGAGGGACACATGGAGCAGCGTAGGTATCCTTTCTTTGTCCCTCACCCTGCCTCACCTCTTCTCACATGACTTAACAGGTGGCAAGGGAAGCAAGCGGGACGGCACATTACTGATTGACAGGACAATTACTGCTAACATGCACCCCGATGGAGAGGCATCTCCAAATAGAATTTCACTTTGCTGTTGCATCACACACGTACAGAAAGGAATTTGGTAGAAAAGCAAAATTGTACTGACTGAATCTACAACTGACTGACTGACTGACTGACTGACTGTCTGTCTTTCTGTCGGACTAGGAGCTGAGCACAACTGCTAGAAATGCCTCCTGTACAGAAAAAGGGAAGAAAAAGCATTTACCCTTGATCAAGGTTGGCCGATTCTAACTTTAGAGGCAATGTTTGGCAACCCATTTCCTCTGACTCTGACTGTTCATCTGTTAGCTCAGTTAGAGGTGTAGCTATTTTTATCCCACACACCTACTGACTGACAAAGAAGTGGAAAGTTAATTAAAAGAGACATCGCACATCATAACATATTTAACGCATCGTACATAAGTTTAACAAGTCAGAAATGATGTGGAGACATGGGTTTCAGAGAGATTGTGAGATTAAATTAGCAATAATGTCAGAAATATGGATGAATTTTTTTTTTGAGATGGAATATCAGCGAGGAGATTAACTGTAAAATCACTTAATTGCTTCATTTTGCACTTATTTGATTCATGTTAAAGCAGATTTATTGCAATCATACTGTAACAAAGTAAAACAATCATCCATATTAATGAACAACGAGTTAAAGTCATTCCTGAAGCACTAACACCAAACCAAACTTTCTGTTTTCAAGTATGTATGTTCATTGTAAACTCTGAGGAGTGCACTGGACACTGGAAGATGTCACACTGGGCTTTTAAACCTGATATAGATGTTTTCTCACACTTTTTTCAGTTTTCAGGAAAGAATGTATGATATGTACATTAAGATTGGAAATCTCCACATTAAAAAGCTAGTTGCAGCCCTACTGTAATGTTGAAGAAAACACACATTAAATATGCCCTTTCTCCTCCACATGAGGCATCTGCTGGTTGATGCAGCCAGTCTCGTGCAACCATCCTGGCCATTACCACACCCCATGGCATTCCGGCCTCCAACAGCTGCATTACAGCACGCTCTCTGACTTTCTAATTAGCTATCTTGCAAAATAAGGATGCTGAGCAATTCTTTGCTCTAGCAGCCTAACAACTACCAGACTGCAGGGAGTGCGACTGGCACCTAGTGTCACCAAGGGGGCTGTTGTGTTCGACAGACTACTACAAGGAAATATGGTTGACTCTTTCTCCCTGACTCATAAAGGCTTGCACTTTTTCACTTTGAACTTTAAGTCAATTCCCAAATTCAGGAGCCAGCTGAGTCACCTGAGTAATGAATATGAAACCAGCGTTCTCTCTTTTTCTTTAGTAGGTTCTATATTACACATACTTAGCTACGTGTTTTAAATGTAAAGAAAATTAACACCTTGCAGTTGCATATCACCACCAACCAGTCTGGTAGTTGGCCATGTTAAAATGGCCGACTACAACCAGAGACAGAAACATTGGTTTAGGATTGACTCATTTAAATTATCTTATGGCTTAAAGTTCTTGAGATTTAGAATGACTTCTCAGATCGCAGTGTCCAGCTTCCCACTACTTTGGTCACTTATTTGAGTTAATCAGTCAGCACTGCCAAGATGGTAAGGCCTAAGCTCCCAAACTGAGCAACAAACCTGATCTTTGAACCCTATGGGAGATTTTCACCTACAGTCTATACCCAAAACATGTTTTGTGATCGTGTTCATGTCTCCAACCACAGCTGTCATTGTCACATACATATAAATACACAACAAAATACAATCCAAGATATATAATGCACAGCACTCCTTAGGGGGCCTGAAAAGCCTATCGGTCTCAGATTTCACAAAGCAAGATTTTTTTCCCTTTCTGCATAATCTTTATTCATCAAGCATGTAACCTGTATCTGTGTGTGATATGTAAGTGATACGATCCAGTGAATCCAGGCTCTGATGTCTCGTGCCTAGAGGAGCCATGGAGTGAGTGTTAGACGTATAAAGGCAAGGAGTAAAGACAGATCCTTCCAACTGTAGCAGCAAACGTCCTGCTGGACTGTAATCTGCCAGTTGTCTCTCTCTGAGATGCCCGGCTTAGCCGAGGCCAGCCGAGCCCTGCAGCCCCCAGCACCAAAAGATGCTGGGGCCCCAGGACATAAGGCACCTGCACGGGGAGATAAAGGCTTCAACTCCTGAGCTAATACTGACGATTCTTTTGATAAATACAGACATGGGGTGGTGGGCGGCAGGGAGTTGGGCGGCAATCTTTTCCTGCTCACTCTCTCTCCCTCTCGTTCTCTCTTCCCTGTCTACCTGTCTCGGTAATCTCTTTCTTGTACTTTGTGTTTTTCTTCCTCTATCCTTTCTGTCTGTTTCTGCTAGTCTCTCTCGCTCACTCTCTCTCTCCCTCACTTTCTATCTGTCTCAGCTCGTACCTTCTTCATCCTGTCCTGTCCGAGTTTGGATCAGACAGGCGAAGCTCTCCATGCTCTGCCTTTTTATTTATTCCATATCTGTAGCTGTCAAAAAGAAGATTGCTACTTTAGGAGCTGTCTGTGCTTTGTTGTGCTCATGGAAAGTCAAATAGAGGAGGTTGTGTTAAAAGCATCTTGACCACTTTGTGGGGACACAAACAATGTCAACTGTGGTCTTGGAAGCTTCAGACATTTGAAAATGGCTCTGCAAGTGCAGGAGACATGATGCCTCTTAGAAAGCACAGCACTGAGAGGAGCGGTTAAAACAGAATTAACCCAAGGAGGTAAATGGAGACCTTAGCAATGATACCTTCGTTTGTGCCTGTCACTTAAACACCTATTTATGAGAGCTTATTGGAACATAAATATGGCCAGGCTTGCATGATGAGTGTATTAGGGCAAGCTTTGGGAACTAAATGATACAACAAGGCTTCTACACAGATTAATATTTGAAATGATGTTGCATACAAATTCAAGATGATGCACAAGGTAGTGTTTGTTCTTAAATAACAGGTAAAGTCTGCTTTGAACTCTTGTCACATATAAAAACCACATATACCTTTGCATTACACTGTCTGCACAGTGATGTATCTGACAGTATAACTACACTAACAAGTGAAAGAACACCAAATGTAAGTGCTTGCTACCTTCACTGAAATAGTTGGCAGGACGAAACATGAGGAGAGGCTGTGGGACATGAAAAAGCCATGCCAGAGTTGTTGAAACTACACCACATGGAATCAAAACACATAGAGCAAGGAGGTCGAGCTAAGCTGCGTGTTGCACTGTGCTGTATTATAGACAGCAGTTCATCTCTTCTGTCCACGGTGTTGTGCCCATTGTCTCTTCCCATTAGCCCACGACTGGCATGCTACACTACGGTCTGTGCGGGCACTAGGCTAGCAGACGCACACAGCTCAGGATGGCAGATGCCTGGCGTTTCTGCGGATGCCCTCCATCAACTGATGACAGATGTCAGGGCTCCTCTTGGACGGCAACACTTCATCACGCTACCCTGTTCCTCGCCCCACTGGATGCACCATCCTGCTTGGCAGACGCCGTGCCCTACCCCACTGCACCAGACCCATTCTCTCCTGCCACACCTATTCATTCATTCACACACACACACACACACACACACATCTCTGCATCCATCAGTCAAGCGTTATTACATCAGACAGCCATCATACTGGCAACCAATGGATCACATGCTAATGCACCCAGACGCATCCACTCTGGAAATTTAAAGTATCAGTCTTTAGAGAGAGAGAGAGAGAGAGAGAGAATGTGTGTGTGTGTGTGTGTGTGTGTGTGTGTGTGTGTGTGTGTGTGTGTGTGTGTGTGTGTGTGTGTGTTACAATGTTTAGCAAAGAGAAAAGGTATTTCATAGTTGCAGAGAGTCCATCTGTTATTCTAGTAACCTCTTAAACAGAAAGCTCTCACAGTTTCTATAGAACTGGTCCAAAGGTTGGTGTACACTTACCACTTTGGCCTGCTGGTAGACTTCACGACAGGAGACATGCCATCTCTGTAGAGGCTCTTGGTCTTGGAGAAGTTGACCACGTTGAAAATGACTCTCTGAAATACAAAAAAAAAAAGATGAAGCTATTAAACATTAAAACCTGGTGGACGTTAAGATGATTAGTAACACTATGGAGGAACCTGTAATGTAATTCTATAATGTAATTTTTAATCTGCCTCATGTTACATGAAAGAGCCAGAAAATTAGAATTCCAAAGCTCCATAAGAAATTCAAATAGGGCTTGTCTCTACCACCAAGACCCCATGTTGTGGTAACAAAGTTCCCTGATAAAGGCAGTAGCTCTGAGGAGTGCCAGCATTTAATCTGGGAGGACATTACAGTCCTCCCCATAGGGAAGCTGCCTGGCCCCAAACATTAAGCTTTGCCTAGAGCGCAGAGGACTGCCATGTTGTCTGGGTTTCCACCTCCTCTGGTCTAAGGACTTTCTTTAGCCAGAATATTGTGGACGGCACCGCGTTCCTTCCTCCCACCTCGGGTATGATTAGGATCAGGACGAGTGGGAAAATGTGAAGAGAGAAATGAATCAATATATTTTTTTTAAAGTCAAATGAATGGCAATGGTAATACTGCGGTGAGGTAAATGAATCCTATTGATGGGGCATATCAAATTACCAACTAAGTCCAGGTGGTGGAAGTTAACTGGGTGCTACTGAAATCCTATTACAGACTCCCCACCCTGCTCTCCCTCCTTTTCTTTCTCCTCTCCCTCCCCCCTCATCCATTTCTCCCTTTTTCTCCTGCCTAGCATCAGAGGAATGGGGATTGCGGATTGTGGCAGGCTGATTCAGACTTAGGTAAAATGACATCTAACTGATGTTGAGACTGGCAGCAGGCTCCTGTAGCAGGGAGATAAGACCATTGCTGCTGGCATTTCAATTACACTTTACTGCCCCGCACATCTGTTGCGAGAGCTACTTTTCAGCCTTTTCCCCTCAGGCAAATACAGCCTTACTCTGACTCCACTGGCTTTCTTTGACTGCACAGCCTCTTTCCTCATTCTTTATCCACAACAAATTCAGATTGTCTTCCTCCTTAGATTCACTCTATCCTCTGTTTGTAATCTATTTGTTCGGCCTGTTTAACTCAGAGCGAGCTAAGACTGGACAGATGACAGAGACACCAGTGAGAGGAAGAAAAAGGAGGCTGAAACACAGCTGCAAAACAAGGGTGAGAGACAGTCAAGCAGAGAAAAGGGAGGCACAGCGAGGTAGAGACATAACTTCACACAGATGCAAAAGACACAGACTGATAATTGCTCATAAGAGATAAATAGGAGGAGGGAGAAAATACCTCAGTGAAGAAAGGGAGATAAAGTGAGCTCCCCTGACTGTATGGACAGATGTAGATGACACAAACAGGTGGACTGGTAGGCAGGAAAGGCACACAGAAGTCTCATTCTCCTACTCTTAGTTTTACAAACAGAAATAAAAAGAATCTCTTTGTCTTGTGACCAAACATCGAACCAGAAAGTCAGCCTTTTAATCTGCACAAGACCATAAAACTTTGAGAGGCTTAAAAGCAACGTGAGAAAGCCTCGGAACATTTACTAACAAGTGTTACACTTGTGTGGGTGCACCAGACAAGCTCGAGGAGATGTCTAACACCACTTTCAAGTTACAAGACAGAAAAGTTGTATTATTCCTTTTGAGCAGAATCTGTATTTAAATCTGGAAGAGCAGCAAAACAAACAACATAATGAAAACCAGGCAGCGATCTTTCATCAGTTAGAGTATATAAAAGTTTACAACACATCAGAAGCATTTAGATGGTAGTCCAATGGTAGAAAATGAGCATATGGGTAGAATGTTTATTGCCAGGTGTAAATTCAGAGGCTCTAAACAAATCTTACATCACTGCAATTTCGGGTATTCATTTCTGCATGAAATTGTGTTTGCATTTTCTTTCCTTATCACACGTGCAAGCACAAAGATCATGTTCTTTATTTGGTTGAAGACTCTCAGTATGTATCAGCGATACATTATATTTGTTTTTCATCTCTCATGCTAGTTTACACTTTAGTCCCTATTTTGGATAAAATGGACAGAATAACAACTTGTAGTGGGTCAGACTGATGATGACGCAGGATTCTTACCAATAAAAGTCACAGACTTGCCTACTGCTCAAAAAGGTCCATCCCATTCAACCTTACAGTGCCATGGTGAAGGCAGGAAAGATATGTGAGGAAGTCTCAATTAACACCAGTGAATAGATAGGTGGATATCACATGTTATGTATATCAAAAGGAAAGAAAATAAAACAAATACTGCTTCTTTAACACTTCTCAATTAACACTGCATGTAAAAAAATGAAAAATAGAGGGAAAAATTCCGACATGACAAATGACCTTAAATCTCTCACTCTCTCTCACACACACCCATATTTACACACACACACATGCCAAACACAAAATTTCACAGCATTAGAATCAAACAAAGTGCTGCAGGGCCAATTCTCCAGATCGTTAAAACTTACGCACAACCGCGACCAATTTAGAGCTGCCACGTGTGTGTGTGTTCGTGTGTGTCTGCACATGTGTGCTACTCTGGAAGATTTAATTAGGCTGGGAGCAGTTAGAAGAGATTAACATCCATGCTGTCTGAGCTGTCATGTCGACGGAGCGTGTCAAAACCCTGCACCGTCCCCATCACTGATGAATGGCACACTGGAACAGGTGTCTCTGTGGTGTCACAATAACAGACACACACACACTAATGCTGCACAGACACTATACAAATGATGCCACTGACTGTAAGAATCATGGTAACATTTCTGCAATTGCCAGATCTAAATGAGATGTTGTCATGAGCAGAAATATTTACAAACTTAAAGGCAGTTTGTCTATATTAGACAAGTTAAACCTCCTTCGGCTGATACAATCTTACAGCATGCAGAACTTAAATGAACCTTAATGGTGCAATAAGCAAGATTTTCACTCTCTCACAGCAGCAAATGACTATAATGTATCTGCAGGGACTTAATGAGGTAGTTGATCAAAACCAATGATTCAAGAAAGGCTTCATTGCAAACCCAAAAAAAAAAAATCAGTTTGGCCCTTGGAACTTATGATACTGAGCACTGGGTCACAGGAGTGTGTGAGCTGTACATCTGTTTTAAAAGAAGATCAGACAGTTCATTTAAAATGTTTTAGTGACAGTTAAAACCTCTCATTTCTGACTTTAAACAGACTTGCCAGCCAGCCAGCCAGCGACAGGGCTTGGCACTAAAATAACCTTGCTGGAGCCGCCTTGGGATAGGATTGCATTTAGGACAAAACACTGTCCTTTGATCTCCATCGATCCGGTGTGTGGCCAGATAGCGTTGCTTCCTGGAAGAAGTACGGATAAATTATTTAAGGAACCATTCTAAATGTGTAGACCAAGATCTCTACTGAGAGAATGAGAACTTTGTCCTTTAGGCAGTGATGGCCGGGGAGTGACAACACGACCACATGGTGAACACGATCTAAAACCACAGCAGTTACATACTGGTAGGTTTATGAACTTTAAAGAAGGCATCATAAACATAATTATGTAACTAAACATTTATATTTACAATATAAAGATCATCAAGCTAAATTAATCTATATGTGCAAGTGAAAAATGAGAGGGTCTGTGCATGATGATTGGTCTATGTGCAGAACTGAAACTACTCTCACTCTTTATCACTATTATTGTGCAACACTGCACATAAAATGTTGCCCACTGTTTAAAACACACAAACAGTACCTCACAGCTAGGACAACAGTGGTTATCAGGTGAAGTTACTGTGATTATCACCCAACTGTGGTTCACTGTGACTTTATCACAGCATAACACAAGCGAGCAGATCTGTGAGCCCTGTCCATAGCCATCACAGATAGAAGGGCTGATAGCTGCTGGCAGCTATGCCTGTTCCTCTCTTGTTGTCTTTGATCAGTCTGATCACTGACGCACAGCGTTCCAGCTACCCCACAGTACGAGGGGAACTACCTGACACCGCCGGGAGCACAATATAACACAACCCAAAGATACATGTACAGAAAGACAAATATAAAATACTGTATAGCGCACAATCTTACTCTATATCAACCAGAATGCTGTGCTCACAATCTAAAGCAACATAACATCAAATGTGTTCAACTCTAGAACAACTGTTGTCCTTAATTAATCGCCATAATAAACTGCCACTATCAAAGAAGTGCTCTTTTGAATATAGCACGCAATGGACACATCCTCATTACAGACCGGCATTTTACGGCACATACTGCAGATCAAAGGATAGAAATCCTGCTGGGGTATAATAAATTATGTTGAACTGCTGTTCACCTGAGCTACGTTGTTAAAGCAATGAGATGTTTGCAAGTGCACATTTAACTAAGGTCTGTATGTCAAATAACTAAGTAAGCAGCTGGCAATTAAATGTGAAACCAATATCCAATCAATTACTTTGAGTAACTGTGAAACTATATCAGATAAATACTGCATAAATGGTAAAGACGAGGTAGAAGCAGAAAAGCGTGGTCCAAGCATGTGGTGCCACAGTGGTAAATGATGCTGTATCTTACAGCTGTTCTAATGTACTCACATTGTATGCAAGATACATGAATGGCATGACATTGCATTCTACTGACAGATGTCACTTCCTGGAAGGTACCATTTAAAACTGATATGTTATTGGCAGACATCAATCCTTGGCAGCTGTCACTTCATTAAATGCCTTTGTGCCATCTATGCTACAGAGCTATAGCCATAGATAGGCACAAGCTGGAATAGTTCAGCATGACTTGACTTTTATGTACCCCCCCCCCCCATCAGTTACATGACATATTAAAATGACAGCCTATGCAAACAGGTCAGACTAACAAATATCCCGTACACAAACATTATAAGCTATAACTATTTATGTCAGCCGTGCTGTCATACTGAAATATTACTGTTCATGTTTGTTGGGCAAGGTGCACCTATTGTGTTTTTTAGCTATTATTTTAACACTACCCCAGATTCCACCACCATGAGTAGGCTGTTGTTAGAACTAAGACAAGTCTGGGCTAAAGTTATGAAACAAAACCAAAGTTATAGGAAGAAAATATTAGGAACAGAAAAACCATTCGCCTTCATAACATGCTGCTTTCTCAGAAAAACTCCAAACATTTTCATGACTCATGACTCCACAGGGTCGCAGCGTGGTGAAGTCCTGTTCAAGCAGGGCAGCTCAGCTGTGGCTAAGCTCCTGTAAAGCCTGGTGGCAGTGTGGAAGGTTACCAGGCTGCTGCTCAGAGTATGGCAGTGGGACAGTTTGAGCAGCTATGGGACACAATGCAAGAGGTTGTGGTCTCATATGTGTAGCATTTGAATGTGTGTGCATGTGTGTGTGTGTACATCAGGGATAAAGGGGACAAGCATGACTCCTTTGGGAGCCCATACATGACCTCGAGTAGGTCTGCTATACATAACTTGACAGAATGTTCACAAAGTTGCATGCTGACAATGTCACCCAGTACAACAACATGTCAGTAATGTCACTTACACAAGGACCTTCCAGACAAACACACACGCACACACTTGCTCTCTTATACCATGGTACCTTCTCTTTTTTTTTCCACAGTGTGATGTTGTTGCTGACAGTTTAAGTCCCCAATGACCAATGTCAACTCAAGGTGCTGACACAAGGAAGAGGAGGAATGGACCCTTTAAACACATTACAGGTACACAAACACACACAGAGGAGACTCTTCTTCCCACACATACACACACATATCTGCTACACAGTCTCTCTCCCTCTCACACATTAAGGTAAACCAGCAAAACAACACAGTAATATTCCTAAAGTAGTTTTGGTTTGTTTGTACTTAGTCAGAGATGCCCGATGGAAAAGTGAGCTAATATGCGGGGGAAGTTGTGAGATACCTAGCTATTGATCCTGGGGGCCACAAGTCCCAGCAGCAGCCTTTTAAATGTCAGCTTTTAATTTCCTTCTCCCTCCTTCACTGAAAAAGATTTATTCAAAGCAGTGCTGTTCCAGGAGATATCAGATAGCATGGTGACAGTCTTTTAAAGCGCTTTTGTTTGGTGTAGGCATTCAGGGCTTTTTGTATCAGACTCTTTTATTCAACCAGAGGAGGAGGAAGTTTCTGCATTGGCCACCGAGTTGAAAGCCAATCTCCCCCCTCCATTGTAAGGCAATGTACAACTGGAACTTCTTTAATTAGGGCTTCTCTAGTACTGAGTGACAGCCATGGCCAATACCCTCTAGACACTGATGGAGGTCACACACACACAATAACCACATGTGCACGCATCCCTCTGTACACATAAACAAACAAGAATTGAAAAAACATTAACCTTTTGTATCATAAATAGATATTTTACAGCCCACACAATGAAACAACTGTGAAAGACAGAGATAAACAACTAGTTCACGTCTAAAGAAACCTTTTATTGCGCTCATTTAATTACCAGGCCACACACTGCACATGCTACAGATAGACCGTGGCACAGTAATAGGATCACACATCCATGTTGTGATTTATAATGAGTGTCTTTGTGTCTGTGTGCGTGTTCCTTTTGAGGTCGAGATGAATAGAATGCATCATGGTCAGCTGGCCGCAGATTGTCAGATTAAAGACTTTATGTCTGTTTAATTGGCATTGTGTTTGGTCAGCTTACTTGTAATAAGACTCTGACTCTCTGAACAGACACTATCCCTATTATTACCATCCTTGTAAATCTACCGTTTTGTCCATACAAATGAAATGTACAGTGTTTATTCACTTGACATGGCATTGTGTGTCTTTTGTCTATTGTTATTAACTCCTTCATAAGAAGCAAGAGTGACAGCGAGTATTGTATGGTGGTTCCAGTTTTATAATTACAAAACAATAAATAGTAATGATTTACCTTTGAAATATTATACTCACATGTTTCCTCTATTTTATATATAAAATGTGTCACTTTGCATGTGTGGTTATTCAGTCATTTTTTAAAGTAACTGTAGTCAAATGAAGCAAAAAAGTGAAAGCTGCTTGTGAAGGTGGCCATCTTAAACCATAGAGTGTATGCATGCCACACCAATTTATCACTATATTGTAACAAAGGCCCTATATGGTAATATCACTTGGGTTATAGGATGGTATGTGTCATATATCAGATTACCGTAAAGGATTCTGCAAAAAAGGTTGAAAATCTGGAGCGTAATGCTCATGAGATTTAGAACAGGCTGTGTAGGGGGGGCAGCCACACATTTGACAGAAAAGACCATTTAAAGACACGCAAACCATGTGTAGCAATATATACACGTAGCAGAACATCTTAAGAAATCTTGGCTAAAAGCTTTTGATAAGTGTTTCCACCTAAACGACACATAAAGCAATTAAACACTCATGCAGCAAAAACACAATAATGGTGCACACTCCCAAAACCATGCTATAAACATAAATGATGTGATATGTGAAAGCTGCGACTTCACAACTATATAGATCACATTAGCTACAAGCAGATTTTCAGTAGCAAAGATGATGATTAAAAAAAAATAAAATAAAAAATGCTGCCATTATTTCTATCCGCAAGTTTCTGTAACTGAATCTACTGTCATGATTTGGTGTGCACACAAAGAAGGTGCCATAAAGTAATTTCACGCTCACGAATACATCATATAATAGTAAGAAAAGAGGATCCTAAGAGAAGAAGTTAGCACTTTTTCAAATGAACCACATGTTCTTGCTCTACTGCTGCGACTAAGACAGAGCTAGTTCCAGCCTGTCCACCTCCACACGGCACTCCAGCGTCACCGCCGCTGCCACAGGCACTCAGTGAGGGATGAACAGAGCGGCTGTAAAAGCCAACTGCTGCACTTCTCCTCTTCCCTCCCTTTCCTTCCCTCCGCACATTTATCTTCTCACCTTCTTTTTCCCCTTCGCCTTCTGCTTTAAACACGGAAGAGTTAATTTGCTCATTCTGCAGGCAGCATCTCATTCTATTTATCTTTCTTCTTGTGCCCCCCCCCCCTCTTTCGGCCCCTCCCCTCTCTCTTACTCAGGCAGGGTGTGCTGTCAGGCCCTTCCACAGCAGTGAGGTTGTCAGGAGTGATGGATGACTATCAACCTTCTGCTGTCTTCCACTACGCTCCTGGGAGATTTACAGGCTCGCTGACTACCAGGCATGAAAACCAATCTCTCTTTCTCATTCTTCCCTCCCTTCCTCCATCCACGCCCGCCTCGCTCCTTCCATCTCGCTCCCTTTTATTTCAACATCTCTTCCGTTACTAAAAAAAATCTTTCATAATGGAGAGAAGTGTGCAAAACAACATTGAAATTTGTGTGTGGACAGAGGGAAGCAATCGCTCCTCTCGAGGGTTATTGTGGATGTGTCAGAGGGGAATAGCGTATTCAGGGTGATGCGCCGGATCTTTGACAGCCTATCTTGCCCATCTTCATCTCCATCGTCTCCATTGCTTCCAGCTCCTTCACAAACTTGCAACACACACAGCCATCCACATTTCTCTTGCTGTTAGTAATTATAGCATTGGAGAAAGGTGCCAGGCTAATTGCTGTCTGAAAATAGTAATTGCTTTATTATCGCAACCATTTTTTGGTAATGATCGTTCAAAGACATTATGTTAATGCAATTAAACGGTTTCATTATTATTCTTGCTTGCACTAATTGACGGTATTTTCCAAGGCTAAGGCCCTAAATAAAGTTGTATTGAAAAACTCTTTGCTGCAAAGAGACGTCAGACAAACAGAGCATGCTGAGCAGCTCTGTTCCCTGTTTAGAATGCTACAGATCATGTGTGTGCGTGTTTTTTTTTTTTTTTCAAATGAAAAAAATAAACAAAAAAACAAAGCCATCCTGCTGCCAAATTAGGGGCAAAGAATAAACACTTACTTCAGCAATATTTCCTTGACCAAACACTCAAATCAACTAAGACATCATTCCCACAAATGACTACTGTCTGCAAATTTTATAACCATTTCCTATAACCACTACCTTTCAAACGCTGTCTGGGGAGGAAACCCATATTTGCATTCATTTGCAAATTCTGCAAAGGAACCATGCTGGCTAGTAGAATAAATATGAGCTTTAATATGCACACAGTGCTGACACCACTCTTCAAAAAAAGGTAATAAACGTAAATTACATGTAAATGTTATTTAGATTGCCATCTAATAGCATGCAAAGCAGGACTGCGTCTCACCTTATCAAATATTTGAATTAGAAAATGTGGCCCCACCTCGATCTTGGGGTGAGTATAGTAATGATACCTGTGAGTGTGTCTGTGTGTGTGTGTGTGTGTGTGTGTGTGTGTCTCCATGTGTATGCATATATGTATGTACCTATGTCAATCCCTGTCCTAACATAAAGACAGTACATAGTTGGTAAAAAGAACACATTTCAGGGGTTCATTAAACTTGGATCAAATCTAGAGAACAGCCCGAGGAGAGTTTAGACAACACAGTGTGATGCTGAGCTTTTTTTTTAGCCTTCTTAGCAGTTTCAGGTGTTTACTCATGCTGAATGACAAATCTGATTTGACATCAGATCCTGAAAAGCAGAGTACACAGCTTCAGGTCTCAGAACATTTTGTATACTTACATATTTGGATTTAACCTTTATAGTAAAACTTACATACAAACAAAACATAAGAAACTCGACTACACAAATAGAAAGGAGTGAGAATAGCAGATCTGTCCCCTGAAAACAAGCTAGAGTTCTGAGTGTGCAGGTCAAAAACTCCATTCTGCCACGAGCAGTTTCACACCTGTTATATCAGACATCAGAGTAAATATGTTATTTTTGTTTTCATGCACAATCTGCATTAATTAGAAAAAGCACCCCCCTTGGTCAGATACCACACTATTGCCAGGAGCCACAGGGCAAAAACTGAGTCATGTTGAAATGAATAATGGATTCATGTCTGCAGGGAGAACAGAGGATTCACACAAGTGTGTGTGTGTCTGCTTAAACTACACAGTGAACCTAGCACTGAGTCTATAAATACTTCTTTGCTGGTCATTTTGCTTGGCCATCAGAACCCCATACTCCTCCAGATGTGTTCTCTTTTTTCTTAGTCATTTCACAAGTAGATGTGAATATGTAGATGTGAGAGCAGGACGGGGCAGAGGGAGGAGCGGAGCAATACAATCATAAATAAGCAGGAGCTTTGGGGGTTTTCCTGCCACGGTAACTGCTGCCATTTGACCTCCGGCGGTCTGTGGAGGGCAAGGATGATAGATCTGCCCTTCTCCGTCCTACAGCTGTTCACACATCAACAGCAGAAGTTCCAATTAAAACACTGAAGTGGCGGCATCTTTATCGCTACTGACACTCTAGAGGCCCATGTGTCACTTCAGGCCTGGATGAGCTGATGAAGGAGACTTGGCGAAGAGAGAGGAGGTAGGGAGGTTAATGAGAGTCCAGTACTACTGGCAGCCCAAATTCTCAGTCTCTTCTCTTCTCTCTGCACTGCTGCCACAGGCCTTCACTCTGACACTCTCTGATATAACAAATTCAGACTAATTTGAAGGCTTGCTGAAAACACGGAACAAAACTGAGGTCAGAGGCTGTGTGTGTGTGTGCATTTCTGTTTTCACAGCAGCTACATAACTGGGAGAGAATCGAGGTTGAAAGACAATGTGGTTCTTTACTGACAGCAGTGCTGTATCAGCAGGAAGTGATGTCACAGGTCAGTGTTGAGAATGTAGAGGTGGGTCCACAAGGGCGCTAACCCTACAGCCGTGATGTATGAGCACAGAGGGCTGAGATTCAGTGCAAATCTTGTAAATATCACATCCTCCAGAAAAATGTCAAATGCAACTGCTCACACACGCCCTGCTGCTTTCTCCTCTACTATTGGAAGACAACCATGAGTACAAGACGCCAGAATTATATCCTGATTTAGATGCAATGCCTCTTTTTAAAATAAACACGCAGGCTGCAGATTGTCCAAAAGAGGGAGCTATATTTAACTACTAAGACTACTTCTACTGCTGATAATCCGCAAGCATCACCGTCTTTAGAAAAAGACAGCAAGAGCTGCAATTTAACACCAACAGGTTTATTAATTGTTTTGTACTTACCATTTTTGTGCTAATGTGTTATTAAAAGTATTATTGTCAGGGGTGATTGCAAAGCTTCATTTTTCTACCCACACAGTATTTACTTTGCATGACTCATGTGCTGCAGGGGGTTATGTTTTGTATTTCTTCCATCTTAGTGTTTGGCGGCATGTTTTTTTTTCCTTCCTCCTCTTCCTCCTCCCCTGTACTATTTGTCTTTTTGCTTTTACCTTATTGAAAAGAAGCACCATGTCCACTCTACAGTTCAGCATTAATGCCTAACACACGTGAATTAAAACCATCTAAAAGAGTTAGTAAAGCTTCAATAGGGCAGGTGGTAACAAAGCAGACCAGAACCAAGGAGAGGGCAGGAAGTGAAGCTAGCAGTGAGAGGCTACAGAGAACTAATAGATTCACAAGTTCACATCTACATTTTTACAAAATCTAAAAGCTGGCATGATCATTGCCAGGACAGGAAGTGAAGGCCATTAGTCTGTATTTACATTTGTTGTCTGACCTCTTTCCAGCCTTCATCACTTAGGCCTTGTTTTGTGAAGGTGTAGTATTGGGAGATCTGTTTTTCTGGCCTTCTCTAGCCTCTCGTCTTAATGACTACGAGTCCAAAAATGTTCTACCACAGATTTGCTTGCGTGAACCTTTGGGTTAGCTCTTTGTGATTGAAAGGCTGTAAAAAAGCAATCTTCTCTGCCACAAGCTCATCAGCATGCGCAGATGCACACATACGCGCACACACACAACTCCACATACTTACATACCTCCCTCCAAGAGAGGCAGTTAAAACATGGCACTGCATTTCATTTTAGCTGCTGCACTTTCCGTCTGTTTGGAAAACAAGCTCCTCTGTTTCTTTGTCTGCAAATGATGAAAAAGCTTCAAAACCAACAATACTGCTGCATCTGCTGCTTCACTACACCATGGACGAGCACAAAGAAAAGATAAGGAAAGGAGAAGTAACAGGAAGATGGCTCAGTGTCGGAGGATGAACAATGGCCTGAGCCTCCTAATGGTTCAGGGGGAACAGTGCTGTGGTTATTTCTACAAGGAAATGCATCATCACTCCAGAACATGAAGAAAAAAGGGAAAAAAGAAACAGAAAGACAAAATGTGTCCAGCATCCATTGAATGGATGATGGAATTAATGTGTGGTGTAACTTTTGGATCATCACGCGTAACAAAAAGTGATAGTTTTTCTTCAGTTGAGTGATTACAGTCTGATAAGCATGGAGAACACCACACCCATCATCGATTGGCAGCAAAACAGATCAATAAAGCACCACCAGCACACATGGAAGATAGACTAACACATATCAAAATAATAAAGCATACCGCATACTCAGAAACCAAGACTTGAAAAATTAACTGGTGAATCTTCAGTTAATTAACAGAGCTCAGCATTGGGGCTATGACTGCGGTATACACTGAGGAATTTTCAGCAGATATAGTAACACAATATAGATGGAGGCAAAGACAAATTGAAGAATGAGAACATCACAGAGCTGGCACCAGGAGTTTAAACACTGGTTAAGACATTTTTAGGACAAAGCTGACCTGAATCAATAGTTACAATAAAGTCTTGAGGGATGGGGAACCGTTTAACAAAGTCTACTTCTAAAAACAGGCGTAAGAACTCGGCATAAGAGGGTAACTTGGCAACAAAGTCAACAGTTAGGGTCAGTATTTCAGTTCAGTTTAGTTTGGCTGAATTCAGTTCATACCAGGTGACAGAAATTAACAGGAAGTGACAATTATGACAGCCGAATGACAAACAGGAGGCTTGTGGCCCTGACAAACCAAGCCAATCTCAAAGACAAAGGCGGCTGATGAATTGATTCACACACTCACAGTGAGGAAAACAGATTGGCTGAAAACCAACAGGCTCGAACACTACATGAAAGATAATGTCTGGTAAATACTCTGTGATGTAAAACCAGAAATCATCATGTTTTCCAGCTATTTTCAATGTGAACCTGATGCTAGAATTACTTTGTGCTTGCATTTCCCATGTATGCTACAAATACAAGCATACATGTAATTCATTTAATAACAAGAGACCTTAGGAAATGGAAGCACATAATGTTACTGAGGGTTTGTTGTATCAGACCAGGTAAGAACACTGCGTCAACGAGATGAAACTGCACACTCACTCATTGTGATGACTTACTTACTCTCCATTGTGGACCTATTAGTGTTTTGCAAGACAGAAATAATTATGTGGCCATCCTAAGAGGAGACCTGGTGTGTTTCTAAAGACCTACTTCTTGTCTGTAAACAGCTTGATCCAGTATGACACTGTACTGCTCAATTGTAATAGAAAATGCATTTTAACATGCAGCACACAAATGTCTTACAGAGGATTATGAAACAAGAGAGGCAAACAACATTAATGAAACGTAATGTATATGTTCTGTTCTTAGTAAAAGCGCTAATGCTATCAGAACAACAATTACTTTAAACTGTTTGTAGGTCTTTTTGAAATTTGAATACATATTTAATCACTGTATTCAATAATTAGCTATTTGGCAGATTAACATGATTTCAAGGTATACATTCTGCAAAGTAATACTGCACACTCAAATGTTGCCCATTTTCTGTGTAATTGTTACAGTAAACACATTTTCCATTATGTTATCAAAATAGCACCAATTAAAATAGTCATCTTAACAATACAGCTATACAGACAGATGTGTGTGTTTACAAGACTGTCACTGACTTTTGTTTCTGATTTCTAATTTGAAAAAAGGACTTGTCAACTTGTTGTTTGGGAAATGTCACATCTTCTACATTATCCATCTAAATTGGGAATGGAATAAGCCAGGACAAGAAATAGGCCATTCAGTTGCAAAACCAAGAATGTCAAGTCATCATCTAAATAGTTTGCTGGATGGTTTGACTTCAACTCACTGCTGTTTCCCTGAGTCAAATCTCAGAGCTTTGTGAGGGCAAAAATATAAACTGCAAACTCAGATTAAAGCTATTGTTTATTACAACTAAATTGCATATTTTATAAATTACCATATGCAAATTCTTTACTCCAGTCAATGAGTACTAGAAAAACAAATGCCATGCATGCTTTTGCTCATGTTGGCTCATTAGTCCTCAGCTCAGGCTGACTTTTGCAAAGCTAGGCTGGAATTAATCTGAAGTAGTACCCTGAATCATTTCACCTTATCATCGGTACTCTATCATCACTTCTTCAGTTTGAATTTTCTCATCTTTTCCCTGTTCTACCTACTCATTCAGACATCAGATAGACTTCAGGGTTCAGGCAGAATAAAGTGCAATGTGTGTCTGATCTGCTTGAATCACATATCATAGTTCCAACAGGTGAGGGTCGGGAAACGCCAGGACTGAAGCGCATGTGTGTAAGGAGTAAAGAGAAGAAAGAGGGGGGTTCTGATTTGAGTTTTAGGTGCGTTAGATTCCTCAGCTAGCCTATTGTCTATTATATTTCTCACCAAAAGGTATCTGACTGGCCCATGGTTCATTCTCAAGCATCACATCAATCCAAGTCACCTATCTTCAGGAACAAGAAACAGTCATGCTATTTAAAAAAAAACAAGCAAAAAAAAAACATGTTGCTTGAAATGTAAAGAATATTGTGTTTTCACACCACTGTACACCATCAAAGCACTTTTTGATGTGTAGAGCTGTGTCTGCTTGTGTCGGCGGGGGAGTAGAAGTATTTCAGGTGAGACTACGGGTCTATACGGGACACTCAGTCAAGCTCTAAATCCTTGGGAATTGGCGTAAGTCACCCAGTCCCCTCTAAAGCTTTGGTAGGAATGGGATTCGGACAACCGAGGCCACAGACTTCACCCCTGAGCCCCAGGAAGAAAAGGTGGTCTGAAAAGAGCGGCTGCGAAATGGACCTCGGCTTGATTAAATGGTCACTGAGTCGGAAAGCAGCTCTGATGTGATCTGTGACCTCGTACTGCCCCAGAAAAAAAAATCTTTTTTTAAAGAAATGATTAAATGAAAGCACCTTTAAAAGGAGTCCAGAGGGACAGCAGTGAAGCAGATGAACTGGTGGGAGGGTACAAGGTCTCCACTTAGCACAAACACTGAAGGAGGGCAAGATGGGTTTGAAAGAGTGGTAGGAGTAGGCACAGACCAAATAACCATCTGCTCTGAACTAAGAAACAGACCGAAAAGAAACACAGGAAGCGAACGATCCAGTGATAGTGACGCAGTGAGGTAGTGTATTGGGTCTGTTAGCCAGAGCCAGGACTGCCGACTTGAAAAAAATACTTCTAGTGGGTGGCATCTCAGGCTGCCTTGATTTTTCATATCCTACTTTCCCTCCAGTTAAAATACATTGTGAGGGAGGTTGGTTCAGAAGGCTTCTCAGGGGAGGAATGCATCTGAAATTAAATTAAGGAGAAGACCACTGAGAGACACTGGGAAATCCACAGAGAGAAACCGGGAGAGTCTTCTAAGAAGCAGTGAGCTTGCTGCACTGAATCAGGAAGCAGCAGCCAGTCCTCCAAATGGTTAAGGTGGCTCCTGTACTTCTTGTTCTAGACAGCACAAATGGCTCCACTATCTACATAATATCACATCTATGAAATTAAAACCACTTTTATTATACAGTGATTGAAATAAAAACATCAGATATATAATCTTTTACCCCTCCTATTCTGCAAATCTTGAAAGAATTTACATTTTTACATTACCCATCTCCTTACGCTACTAAACTTTACTCTCTGAGACCTACCATGTTGAATCCTGTTAATTTGAAACTGAAATAGTTAAGAGCTGGAAAAACACAGGCGCATTTTCAACTTTCAATTTGCTTTCTATTCAACTGAAACCTCATTTAGTTCTGCGGTCAGCGATTCGTCAAACACAGCAAACAGTCGAAAGTTTTGAAAACTAAACTGTGAAATAACTCCAAACTAAAAGAATGCCCTTCAACTGAAGTTCATTCTTTTGTAATGTAACATTTAAGGATTAGCTGGAGATTTACTGTAAGGCTTCAAATACTTTAAACCACAATGTCCTTAAAATAAGTTACCCCCACCAATCATTTTAAACTCGCACTATAAAATAAAATACTTTTCTCCACAATGAATGGAAGTCTTTAGGCAAAAGGAGCAAAACAATACCATCAGTAACCTTTGACTGTTGTATCTGTATGTCCACAGAAAACAACCCATCTAGAAAATGAAGATTTCACAGCAATCGACTCAAAAGCAGAAACACCATGGCTTCAATTATACACAAAACACCACAACCAAACATGAAAATAACATTACATTACCACATATTGCTGCACTCCTGCTCCCCTGTCCTCCCCCTCCTTACCTTGGTTTATCACCAACAGAGAGAGAGAGGCAAGGCGGGGAGGCTTTCTCATTACTACAGCAACATTCATTTACTACTCTCACAGCAGTAACAATCCCATTCTGCAAATGTCGTTATGGAGTTTAACACAGTTCATATTTATATTTCAGGAGAGAAGAAAGAAGCATTTAGCAAGAAAGAATGTAGAGACAGCCTATAAAATACAATTACGCAACACAAAAGTACTTGCTGTTTGCCTATGCCACATAAACCCTCCTGTTTTTCTGGCATTAAAAGTGCCACAGCTACAGGGCCAAATTACAAACTGCGTCAAACCAATCCATATAGTACTGACTATTCTTTGTTGGGGCAGTTTTATACCAGAAAATAATATAAATTACTATTTGGACCAGCTTGTTACAGAACAATTGTTCATGAACTGAGGCCTCTTTCTGTTTTGCTCCCACTCGGATTTCCTCACAAACACACAATAGTCACTTGGCTATTTAGTCCTGGGGATAGAACAAGTAACAGGAATGGTCAGTGATAACACTTGTTTAAAGCCAAGTAAATAGTCCTGCTCCATTGTTCTGCAAAGACACTTTTACTGAGCTGCAGCATCCCAATCAGGGCTTGTGTAATCACACAGACATTTTTATGGCAATCACAGAGAGCTGATAAAAGGGGCCGAGACTTCAGACAGAGAGCAGAGAAACTGCTGCCTCTGAACCCAAGATACTCAAATCATGTCTCTATAAAGCCTTGATTAAAACAAATTTAGAAAGTCAAACAGCTGTGCCACAACAAACCATGGCACTTTGAGAGTCTTTACAAAAAAAGGAAAGAAGCTGAGATGTCGCAGTGTTTTGTCTGTGAAGGATTATCCTGTGGAATTCTCGGCTCTCACGATAATCCATCCTTATCACTTGTCACGTTCAAAGAGGTAGAAATTGGAATGGACTCTGGGACCGAGTTGGGTAAATGGAGAGCTTTATGACCAAGGAGAGGCGTGCAGGAGACAAAGTGAAACAAAGTGAGCTTCAAGAGTCTCTCTCTCTCTCTCTCTCTCTCTCTCTCTCTCTCTCTCTCTCTCTCTCTGGCTGAGTGAGCTGTCTTCACTGAGCTTGTACCTCGGAGGGTATTTGTGCTGCTTTGTTGCTTTTGAGCTTTTACTCACCAAAAAATATCAAAGTAATAAAGAGTAGAGCACTGGTGATTATTATGTGTTGAAAAATATAAGACAAATAATGAGACATTGTTTACAGTTCTATGTATCCATGAAGCATCTTCAGGTGATCAACAACAGGGGAGTTGTTGTTAACACAACTTCAGTAAGACTAGATCTACATCGGCCCTCCTGCAAAACTACTCAAACTTGAAATATGTTATACACAATATACATAAAAACAACACAATATTGATGTATTACCTCTCAAGTGTGTGTGTTTTTTGGTTGTCCTTGTCATTTGCGTTAGATCAAACAGATTCTGCTACATAGACATTGTGTGCTGTACATGTACAGTCTCATCATGCAGGTGATGTGGAAGCAGAGCAAAGTATAGGTGCAGGTAAAGAGGAAAGGTGACATTTGTGGAACAGCAGAAGGCTGACACAAGCAGTGTGAGGCTTATGAAGGCCACAGAAGTCTCATGCTAACAGCATCCACCTACAACTCCTTTACCAGCACTTTCTGTCTGTCTCCCTGCTTGTTGGTCTGTCTGGAGCCTGTTCTGGGCCAGCTAGCAGCCAGATATCATTATCTCCTTGACTCAGGGCAGAGTAATCTGCCTGCCTGCTCCTGCTTTATTGAGTTGGATAAATATAATATGTGACTCAGCCATTATCTACTACAGAACAGCCCTATTTATCCAGCAGGTAGAGGCCTTGGTGCATTTGGACTGCCCTCCCTCGCTCCGAAGGAACTAAACTCAGCGGATGGAAGCCTTTGAACGACTATTTACTGGAAAGTGCTGCATACAGGTTAAAGAACTGGTAATATTAAAATCTGGAAAATGAGATACAAAATGTCACCCTGCTGCATCACTCAAAATGATTTTAACAAAACCAAAAAAAAAAAAAATAATTTCCTCCTTTTGGGAACAGTTTGGGAGGACACTGACAAATTATATCATCCTGCAAGAGGCCACCACAAATAATGCTCATCATTCAGGATGGCAGTTACAAATTACATATTTAGTCATTAAATTTGAAGGTTTTGCTGCCACAGCATGTTTACTGAAATTATTACATACAATTTTATTTATGTTTATGTTACGTTGGTCTTCGTAAAACAAAGTGACACACACACACTGTTGTTTCACTGAATCTGAACTGAACTTAACTGTTTTTTTTTCAGGAATATCTTTGCTGAAGACAGCAGTTTGCCTCCTGTCACAGCATTCAGTGCGAAGGAGCTTGGAGATGCAGGGAAAGAGAGAGACGAAAAGAGTGGGGTGGACAGAGAGAGGGAGAGGTGAGGGAAAGGCTACTCTCTCTTGTCTCAGTCTCTCAGGGGTTGACAGGTAGAGAAATAGATCATTGGTCCATGACAGTTCAGTATGACCCCATGCTATCATGCAGTATGCTGTCTGTGGAATGAGATCCCTGATGCAAGTCATAGCCAGTCCATTCACGGCCCAGCTACTTAACTGCAAATCCTCTGTTCTCTCCTGATAGATTCACATACATTTTACCCCTGATGTCTATGCACTGTCCTTGACTGCTATTAATGTTAATGAGAGCATATTACATGGAGAGTTATTTCAGCAGCTTAATCACAGGACAAGAAAAGCACTGGTGCAAAAAGCTGTTTGTTGGCCATGTGAAGGACTGGTCTGCCTTCCGTCCAATTTATGTTGGGACAGGCACCAGTCCAGCTATCCCAGTGTCCCTGAACTGGAATAAGCAGGTCAAGACTGAATGAGTAGAATGAATAATTGTTTTAGATGAAGATTGAGGGTAAGAAGAGGAGACTGGAGGCTTGGACCTGGCAGTATGCTGGTCTCAGCTGCCATGTAACTGCCAGATCAGTAAAACAGGGATTAACCACAGGCCACAAACTCTCCTCTCCTGTCTGCCTTCTCCTCTGTTCTCATCTCATATATTCTCTCCCTTTTTATGTCCTTGTCTTTCCTCATTTCTCTTGTGGTGTCTCCTCTCATCTTTTCGTCCGTCCTCCATCTCCTCGTATTCTCTCCTTGCACAAAGTGACCTACAGTAGACACCGCCTAGGACAAGCTATTATGTGTTCAGACAGAAAAAAAGAAAAAAATGTGTGATGCTCAGTAAATCCTACATTTCAAGGGATTCATCTGTTGTAGAACTGAAAATGATTATACTGTCTTTCAACAACAAAATAACAGTTCCATGAAGACAAAAGCTCATTGACTAGTATCATCCACTATCCTGAATCTGTTTCCCAAGTTTTACCCAGCAGACCGGAGGTAGAAGTCAAATGAAAGGGAGAAAGAGGAGGAGAATGTGGACTCCTTTTTTAAGTGTCCCCTCTGTCAATGCAATGCATTACAGGATACAAAGCAAGCCATTACTGCTTAGCATTTGTTGAATCTTCGAGTGCCCAAATAGTGACAGGTCTATTTCTCTACCGTTAGTGAGAGAGGCAGCCAGAGCAGAGGACACCTAATTACCCAGTATTGTGAGGCATAATAAAAGTCTTGATAAGCCTGGCGACAGAACAAGCTGTGTGTGTGTGTGTGCATCCACAGAATGTATGCATGTATGTGTAGCCATGCCTGTATTTGCTGCTGCTGCTGTATTTATTGTGGGGGCTTGTATGTGCGTCCAATCGCTGCAGTATCACTGGTTCAGTCCATGAAGCTGCAGCAAAATGGACAGCAGCACTCACTGAAGTAAAATGAACGATTTTAGTGGCTGAGGTTAAAGGACATGTTAGCACACAGACTTTATTTGTTTAAAAGGAAATGACCGTGATATATGTGTCGCCGTCTCTTTAGCAATATTCCATGATCCAATACCAGCCCCTCACATGGCTCACATTTATTATCACCTCCCCTTCACTTCCTGTCTATAAACAATGTCTCTTAAAATGTCCTTTAAAATTTCTTTTAAAGAAGTTGTATGCATTATTGCATTTCATCTAATCCATTATCTTATGTTATGCTTGAAAAAATATCACAATACACAAACCATTTGGAGAGGACTGTGTCAAGTAAAGGACTCAGCAGCAATAGTCAGAGCAGTCACAAAGGAGGGGGGAAGGGGGAAAGATAGTAAAGAACACCAAGAACAAACTAAGCCAATACATTTTGTTGTTGGTGTGGATAGCCATAAAATACAGTGCTTTTTTATTTTATTTTATTCATTTGACTTATTCGATTCTGTCTGAAAATAATGTTAAAATAATTAGTGAAATGGTGGGAAATAAAAAACATCAGCACCCAGGCTCATGAATCAAACAGTCAGGTGGAAAAACACAGGTAATGTCTGACAGTGTGGTCGCTGTGCACTCTCTCAGAAGAAGCCAAGCTGAAATCATAAGCAGAGAGCCTGGGTGAATCAGTGGTGTGTCATTCACATCACAGTCACGACAGTGAGGTGCTTCATTATTGTAGATATGATTGTTGGGCCTGTTACAATTTCATTAGTTAAGAGACAAGTACACAGCAGCTCCCACTGCACTGTGCTGTAGCTCCAAGCATGGAGGACAGAGTCAAGCGGCAGCAGCTTTCAAGCTGCCACAGGGGGAGCTATTGATGTTTTACTACTCATTCTACACTACTGTAATGATGTGTGTGCGGGGGAGTCAGAGAATGTGCGTGTGTAGTGTATGTGTATGTGTGTGTGTGTATGTGTGTGTGTGTTTTGGTCTTCAGCCAGAGATATTAGCCAGAGGTTATTTGGCAAAAACAGCAATATGCTCTCTGTTTTTTACTCTTTAACAGGAGCGTGCTCCTAAGTCTCTCCACATTAAGTGAAATATCTTCAATAGTGTGAGCGTGAACTATTTTTACATAGCCTAGTATCACAGAAAAAATGTGATATCCATATTACAAGAGTTTATTAATGTAACAGTTTAGAAATCCTAATACCAGAACATGACACAAAAGAGATTAATAAATTAGTCTAACCATGTCAAAACAAAACTTAAACCACATGGGCGCCAAACTGGAGTTTCTAGGGTGGTCAAGTTAAGTTTGACACTCCACAATCAGCTCAATCATGAATCAAATTATAAATCCCGTCTTACAGAACCATGTTTGTACAAACTAACTGTGATAATGCCTTGACAATGAGCATCATAGTGCACTAATTATACTATAGTAAAGAAGATGAGGGTCTGTGTTTCTGGCAACACATATGAAGACCTATTTATCTTACAGCAGAACAGCGAGGAGTATCTTTGAGCTGCTTGTGTGAGCTCAGGTGACTTGATGCCCATCATACACAGCCATTTGGCATTTTGCTTAAGACTCCAAGTTAATAAAACAAAGATGAAAGACAGTATTTGGCAGACTGGTGAAGGGATCAAGGATAGGTCCTGACTGTTGAGGAAACAACAATGAATGTGAATAACTATGAGCCAGGAGACTGCTAAACAAAGGCTCATATTACTGACAGCAGAAATAATAAGACACACCACAAAAGCCAAAAAGGATAAATGTCCTGTTCTCTAAAGAACCAGCTGTATTCCTATCTGTAGTGCAGAAACAGCACAACAGCAGATGCAAAAATGAAGCATACTATGGAGAGCAAAAGACAGACATGCAGCATATAACACCCTTGCTCAATGGGTAATAGCAGTGAGGGCAGACCACCATAGTTTCCTCAGCAGGAGCCTGGCACCATCAAACCAGCATACACCTAAAAGTAGGTCACAAACATGAGGAGCTGGACAGCACTGTCTTCTGACAGAATCCACACCTACTCTTAAAATAACATCACCCCATAAAAACCATAGCAACATAGACTGACAGACTCTTGTAACTTCTACTAGAAATATATTGACTCTTAATGAATAAATGACTAAATACATTAACACCATATAGGATCAGGAATTAAATTGTCAATCCTATGGAAATGATGTCATGGCTATGCACCTTTTGGTGATGCTTTCCCACTGTGCCATCTGTAAGCTTGTATATCACTCTCATAATTGAGGATTCCCTCTGTCATTCATGTAGTACATTGAAACAAACAAGGCTAAACATCCGGTCTTTCCACCTCTGTTTCCTTCTGAGGGTTGTTTTGTCCTCTGTCTTTGACTCCATCAAAATCTTCATCCGTTCACACCCCTACACTGACTTATTGCCTTCTGTAATAAAGGCACTAGCTACTGATGTTGACTGACAGACGGCTAACAGAACCAGCTCTGTGTATGTGTGTGTGAGATACCTAAGGGCACAAACAACAACCTAAGGTGCAAGTTGTGCTAGCCAGACATCTGTTGTTAGTGGTGGAAGGTAAGTGAGTTTGACAGACCTGAGATTGAACAGGAGGTATTCTGCCAGCCAGGTGAAGACAAAGGCTTCATCCTGAACCAGAAACACACACACATACACACACTCCTAACAATCTTTACACTGATACAGTAGTGAGTAGGCAGGGTACACTTTAGACAAGGCATGCCCCCATGTGGCAGGAGTCCTCAGGAGCTGGGAAACTAAGCTCTGTCACTCTATCCACTTGAATTTTCATCAGTGCAGATACACACAATGGCACAATATCTTACTCCAAGGCCTTTACCTTTGTTTTCTCTGTGGACCTTTCTTAAGTGATTAGATTTACATGGAGGTTTTTTTTTTCTTTTAAGTCTTTTAAATAAGGAAACCATGTAATTTTCGTCAGTGTTAACACAGTTTAGTTGTCCTGTTAACTAACTTATAAACAAAGGTGTACAAAAACATGTGTAAGTAAAATTAATTTAGCAACAAAAGCACTGTCACTAAAGACACTAAAGAGCAAATATGGAAAAATACTGAGATAAGTCATTTTAGAGGCATTTTGCTTTGTTTTGAACTATATTTTCTTAGTATAGTATAGTAAAGTATAGTAAAGGATGTTGTTAATTCAAGAAAATGTGGTGTTATTGTGTGCATGCATTCTAGTCTGTGGGGTAATTCCATTAAGAACATGCTCCACAACTCACAGGTCCATAGCATCACAACATTACATACAACACATAGACATTTTACAGTCAACAGCCAGAAAGTGGGCTTAGTTAAGCAAAGCAGTTACTTAACACCTCAACACCTTCTCCATGTAAAAATAAAAGTCTTTTTAAGTTCAGAGAATAAGCACTGCTGACCTGACTTGACAGTTCACATTGTTTGCTACAGTAACTGACACCAGGTTTGCTTGTGGTGTATGATGGCCATCTTTTGCATGCATGAAAAGATTTCACAGCCCAAAACGGATGGCTTATCATCTCTAATGACAAAAGGATCTTGTAGTAAATCAGTTTTCCATACAGCAGAGGACAATGAGAAAGTGCAGGCTGCCTAGAAAGTGAGTTGTGAGGAGCAGCTAGTGATGTGTTCCCTGTGTGGTGGCCACCGCTGCTATCTGCTGTGCGCCTCCAGCTACAGTGTGTTCCCTGTTTTATCACTCTCATCTAAATGAACCACACTCACAGCTGGAGAAAGGTGACCCTCCTGCTAATCAACCACCAGAGCCTCAGCGCACCATGTGTCTCTGTGTGTTCCTGTGTGTGTATTTGTACCGCGGGACAGTTATCCACTCAGACAGATGCTCACATGTTCTGCTGCATGCAGGTCCTTACAATCTGTCTCTGAAATGATCTCAATAATCCACTCTAAAAAGAGGAAAAATTCCACTGCTCACTTCTCTGTCAGTCCTCTAGTCCCCTTTTTCCTGCCTCTCTCCAGCTGAGTATTAAATTCAGCAACTGAGAAGGTGACCTGCGTGCTCTGCCATAAAGAGCAGGGGAGCGGAGGAGAGGGAAGGGGGAGGCGGGAAAGAAGGGGGAGCTGAGTGGAGGCTGCTGGATCAGCAGAATCTGAGCATTTAGAGACACACATATGTGTGTGTGTGTGTGCGCACCCACTTTCTCAGTCTCTCTTACATACACCCACCCACACACATGCACACACACTGCACCCTCCTTCTCAGCGGTGAAGCGTCTAGGGAGCCCAAGGGCGAGTGTACGGCTGTCACCCTCCCCCACTCCCCCCTCCTTTTCCTCCTCCCATCCCTCCCTCCTCTCACCCCTCGTGTGAGCCGCACCCCAGAGCCACCACACAGCAAGACACAGACCTGCTGCCAACTATCACTGCCACCCTATAACACACACACTCAGGCACATGAACACACAATCTTTAACACACCAACTCCCCATTTCACACAAATCACTTTGATTCTAACACATAAATGTGCAAAAGCCCTCAGTCTCTCTCTCTCTCTTTCTCTGCCTTCATTCTGTCAAATCTCTGCCTTCACACTAAACAGCTCCGTGGGGATTGGCAGGCAGGCGGGCAGAAAGGAAATAAATATGTTTCCTGACGACAGCACAGTTTTCTGACAGCACTCTGGCACTGGGCTGGGCTGCTGTAGTCAGACGCAGGCAGAGGAAAGTGTGAGCTGTAAGTGGATGTTTGTTGTAAAAATCTTTTTCTGAGGCTGCTTCCTTACTATCCAGGTTGGGACCTTAATGTCTAAGCATTGGCAAGGCCTTTTTTTTTCTTTACCTCCAGAGGAGAGTCCTCTGGCTATGAAACCACTGGTGAACTGAATCATTACCATTCTAAACATCTGCAGGCTGTACAGACAACTATGGAACCAGTAAATAGGTTAGGATTTAAGTCTGAATGTCACAAAAACCTAGAGCTACATACATTGATAAGGACTATGACTATTCATGATATATAAAAACTGTGTCTGTACACTCTAATGAAGGCCACTGAAAGATATCTTAGGGTTTTAATGTTTACTTTATCTGGGCATTGCAAAATCTTCAACCAGGTGACTCACTGGGTCTGAGATGAAAGATGGATAAAGTGGCAGATGGGTTATGAAACATTCGGGACAAGACGGCCATCTCAAAGTTGGAGTGAGTGTGCAAGCTGGTGGGTGTCATACAGGAAGGAAGCCCAAACAGCCGGTGCAGTTTGCCCATCTAATCACATCAGTCAGAGAGGGAGGGAGAGAGAGAGACAGGGAAAGTGAGAGATACAGAGAGAGAGAGAGAGAGCCCTCTGAAGAACAGATGTAATTTCAGAGCACCAAAAACAGCTTAAAATGGTCCTGATCACATTAGCTAGCCATCACAAAATAGGATTTCTGCACTGCCACAGTGAATGCCCATTACAAATTACTTAGGCACTGCAGACCTGTAACTCAATAGGCAGGGAAGGGCGGGGAGGGCAAACAGAGGGGCAGAGATGGGGGGATCGATACTTATCAGTAATAATTATATCCTTCCTCCCACTTCTCCATTGCTCGCTCTGCTCCTCACCCTCCACCCTTAGTAAAGCATATATCATACATTAATCACTGTGAGATTTCTCTGCTCGATAAGATAATTAACATTACAGGGGGTGTAGGAAGTCCCAATGATGTGAGGCAGTGGTCCAGCACAAAGGCTGCCAGGAATGTCCCAGGCTGGAAAGTGCTGAAGATAGCACACAGAGGTAGTGGAAGATGTAGGACTACAAGTTACTGTACAGCAGTCTGCTGGTTTAAAGCGCCAAAGTTTGAAGAAAGGAGAAAAAACTGTAGAAAAACAGGGAGAAAATAAAATAAAACAATAAAATGTTTCTTTCTCCATTGTGTGCTATTTATCAAAGGCAAATAAAAACCTTGAGACATTCATCATTGCAGTCTATTCGGACCGTAGAAATCAACATTATGTAAAGCGGCTGAAAGCGCAGCGGGTAGATGGATAAAATGGAAAACAAATAAATCAACACAGAGAAAAACAACATTTGTCCTTTATCAGTACCTTTGTACCCTCTACCTTGTTCCTGATATTTTTATTGTTACTATAGTTATTTCTACCTTTAGGATGTAGGTTCACTCAATCAACCTATTGAGCCTTGGACTCCACAAATAATTAGTTTTGAGGATATTACTGTGAGCCAAGATCAAGAGGAAGTTGCCTCAGGACAGAGGCATGAGCTGAAAGGATACTGATGATTCAGTGGAGCTTTTAAAGTGGTACAACACTTCCAATTTAGCTTAAACCTGTCACAATACTGTGTAGTAATTTAGAGAGTATAACCTAGAACAACTTACATTAAAAGAAGAAGAGAACATTTATAAATTAAAAAGATATATTTTACCTGAAAAGACAACATCAAATCATTTGTTTAGGAAGCATGGGGAGAGGGCATACAGTCAAGACAGGGTAGTCAGACAAGACAAAAAGGAAGAATATTAAACTGCATTTCTGCCTGACTGGCACATATACCACACACATAAACCACTGCCTTTGCCCATGCAGCCACAAAAAAGAGAGCATCTCTGCAACATTAACACTGGACTTATTTGAGGTTAATTAGAAGAAGTGGTTTGGAACTAACTTCCTGGTGTTAAGCACTCTAGAGCAATAAGTGTCTACTGAATGGCCCTGAGGTTGGAATTTAAATCTTACTGAAGCCACAACTTCCCCTTAGAGTTTTTCACATCTGCTTTTAATGACATGCGCAAGCATGGCTAAGGTCATGATACGAGTCGGTCACTGGTTCAAACAGTGAGAATAGCTTGAAAAAGCTGACCGAGAGTGGAAAAATGAAGAATACAATATTCTCCTGTAACAACTGCTGTCAAGATGCCCTTGAGCAAGGTTCTGTCTGAACTGTCAATGTGTGATGGGGTAATAAAACGAGGAGAGGAGAGGAGAGGAGAGGAGAGGAGAGGAGAGGAGAGGAGAGGAGAGGAGAGGAGAGGAGAGGAGAGGAGAGGAGAGGAGAGGAGAGGAGAGGAGAGGAGAGGAGAGGATAAGGAAATACATTAAAAAGGAATATGACCATTTTTGCTCCAAGTTGAGGCTCTCAGAAGTCCCTGGGTGGTTTAACTCCTCTCCTAACAACCCCCTAATGACCAACTGGTCCGATAAGCAGCTTGTCGCTTCATAGGGCAGCGCCAGTGCAGGAAGGCCATCGTTTTGACTGACAGCACACAGACAGAGTCGACCATTGATCTTCAAGTCAGATGTGGGATTTGGGCTCTCAAGGCTAAATGGTAGTGACAGGGAAGCCATCCATTATATATGATCGCTCCCTGGGGAAGATTAGTCTTCATATAGTTCTAAAGATAAAAGGGAACATTGGCTAGCCCTTCTAATTGTTCTGTTTGATTTAGACAAAGGTAGACCATAGAGAGAAGAACACTGCCTCTAAAGAAACACCTATGACATTTAGGGGTCACAACCTCTCTTGGTATGAACAATAAATAATGTCAAATGAACCATGGAGCACACACTCACATACTTTTCATTCACACACATGCACAACTTACACAGGGGGCCTCACAAGAGAAGCTGTATCCAATAGGTTCATTAGTCAGTGTGTTGTGTGGTAATAGCGTGGGACAGGTGATGGAGCAGGGTGTGATGATGCATCAACAACATCAGCCCTGGGTGGCACCACCTGCAGAGGTAGCAGATGGCACACATGACTGGAGAGGAGCCATACACTCACACAAATGCACCCTCTATTAGTCAGCACACTTGCATTCAAAAACACACACGCTCACCTTACACACACAAAAGTCCTATTTACAGACAATGAATACGCTGAACAGTATTACAACACTATACACAAACTGTGGAAACATTTATTATGATGCAGTCTAAAGTGACATATCAGTCCTTGTAAGAGGGAGCAATGGTTGCCCCTTACTACCACCTCCACCCCTCTATGCCTCCTAAGGACCTTTTTTATTATCGCTCTGGGCTGCCAAGTGCCAGTCCTTGCACTCAATTCTCATTTTCACAAAGAATCTCATAAGGTTTCAAAGTAACAGTTTAAATAGGCTCCCATATCACTTCATACAAACCATCAATGTCACCATAAAATTGCAATTACATAAGTTATCAATAGACTTGTTCTAATGCACCACCATACCTACTGAGAGACATGATAGAAAAATCCAATATGGTCTATGTTTTGCACAAAGAATGAAGCATAATTGCTGAAAATCTCAATCAATTCTCCCAGCCACCCTCTCTTTCACTTCTGCTAGCTAAATGCTATCTTCAGCCATTCTTCCTCAGAACTAGTAATTTCATGTAATCACTGAAGTGATCAGAAGAAGGTATGCCAGTGCTCAGTCAAATATCAGCTATCTCAATCATGGCAGCCGTGTTGCCTCAGGGAGAGCAGGAAAGGTGTGCCTGGAGGCTGGACGTGACATTTGATTGGCTGAAATTAGCATAATCACTCTGATGGGGAGCCAATCATGGCAATTGCTGTAACAATATGACTGATTAATGCTGTGGGAAAAAACTCATCCTTATAATCACGTTTAGTAGAGCTACTGTACTCTCTGTTTGTGGTGCAGACATGCACACATGCATATATTGATCAGGTTGTTTGCTTATAATATAATATAATATATATATATAATATATATAATATAATATAATATAAGCATACAGGAAAAAACATAAAAGGAAATGTTTGTGCATGGAAATTTTTAAATATCAAACAGAAGAAAACCTTAGATTGTGAAACCTATGGCAGGTAATGAGAAGGCAGGACCTTTGAACCACAGTCATAATAATATAATGACCTTCACACTCAGGAGTACCAGATCAAAGCCATGAATAGCTCTTCAGAAATGTATACTGCAGCAACTGGAGCTTAACCAACCACTGCGCAAGAGAGAGCAAGAGAGGCAGGCAGCAATCGTGCAGAGCAAACCGCTTCATTTCTCCAGCACCTTCCCTTTGTTGTAAATAAAACATTATTTCAGATGTTCAATTAAGATAAGTACCCTTAATTTAAAACCTCAGTCAATGTGCTGCCATCATTATTCAGCCCACAGAGCACCAGGGCCTCAGCTCCAGCTTCTGGACTGGCACACAATCACTCAGGGGCCTCTGCAAGCGGGAGGAAATCGCAGTCAATTTCTGAAGCACTCATTTGCTTAACAAGGGGGGAAATCAGAGAGAGCTGAGGGAAGAGAAAGGAGAGGAGAGGAGAGAAGAAGAGCGGAGAGAACAGGGCAGGAGAGAAGAGAAGAGGAGAGGCTCTTTATTTCAAGGAGAAATGTGTTTTAAGTTCTGTATGTTGACATATCTAAACTATTTTGTAAGAATAGCGACTCCAAATGTGAGCACTTGCTGCAAATGCCAAAATGCAACCCTGTAAACAACTTCCAGGGCAGATATATCAAGTCCTTGACAGTATAAAAAGCTTCTGAGCTCTCATCTGATTGTGTGAGGACTTTGTTTGTACTTCGTTACAGCGCTGATACAAGATTAGATAAACAATGCACTATCTGTACCCTGCATCTGTTTGACTCTGCAAAGTGCACTTTCCAATTTCACTGATGACCTTGGCAGAGGACTGGTTGGCAGACAGTAAAACTCAGGAGGAAGTGAAGTGAAGGGCGAACCTATAGGATAGTACACGTATAACATGCGTACTTGCATATATATTTGTCTAGCACACTTTATCACCTGATGTCAAAAAAAGCCCTGTACCACATATATAATTGTTTACATAAAATGAGCAGTAAGAGGAAATCCACTTGCAAGAGAAAAGGGTGGGAATGAATAAAAAAGATTAAACGAGAAGAATTATTCAACAGGCCTCTAGAGGAAACAGAAAATATATAATTAATGTCACACAGAAAAACAAAATAAGCATAGGCAGGTTACCAACAGAAAAGTATACAGAAACTGCTCTGTTACTTAGTTTTATTAAATAAACAGAAATAAGTGTCAGTTTCTCATTGGAATGCAGTATCCATCAGCTTAATACCTCCCTGAAGGGTAACAGTGAGCTCCTGTACCTCCGGAAGCTGAACAAAAGTAAAAGCTCTGAGGGGCTGTAGTTGATCTAAGAGCCATGGTCACCGGAACCAAAGTGTCCTAAAAATAGCTTTGCTCAGCTTCACTCTGTATGGCTCATATTAGTCCTCCATCAGAGATATAAGGACTGATGGTCTCCTGTTCTCCTGCCAGCAGACTGACACAGATTGACGATTCCGAGCAGAAGAAAATTGCAGCAGGACATTTAGCTGGGTTGCCTTAATTCAGGTTTGCATCCCTGTAACAGTGTTAAAGATATTCCTGAAGTCAATCAATCATCATTCACATGGAGCTTGTAAAAAAAGCATACTATAGCACTGCAAAAGAAACAGAAAATCTTGCAAGACCTCGCACATCTATTCCTAGCCCCAGGTTCTCACCTTCACTACTCCAGCTAGTGTTAATTAGCAACCTCATTAGCAAGACGTCATGTGAACGTGCTCTGTGCATTTATGTTCCACTAGCTCTCATTTTGTGGAAGGGAAAGATTAACAGAGCTGTGTTTTGATGGAAAATAAATGAAAACAATCTAATAAATGTTTTAAGCTAACAGAGAAAAAGAAAATAATTAACTTCAATCATGCTTGTTGAAACCAGTTGGCTTCCAATGCTACACAGTTATGAAATATAATCTGATGGAATTTGTGCAAGATATCTCAGCTGCATCTGATCACAACCAGCCCTTGAACTTCTTAAAACAACAACAAGTAATGTTAGTCTTATACACAGAAATACAGGGAGAGAGAGAAAGACAGACAGAGAGGGAGAGAGTGAGGGCACTGACAGTGATAGAAACTGCCCTGGCCTCTCCCCCCGTCTCCTGAGTGGCAGGGTCTGTGCCAGCCTGTCAGCCTGTCTGTCATCACCATTGCTTAGTATTCTCCTTAAGACCATCTGCCTACTCATTATACACAAGCTCTTGTTCTGGACTGACATGTTTTCTTTACATCGACATTTTCATTGGAGCTAAAATGTCCCCTATTCCCCCTGAAGAACGGGAGGGCAGTAAGCCTGCCCATGAGGCACACTTTGAGATAGAATAATATTTCATAAGAAACTTCCTTTATTCTCAGTGATGCTGTGATATGATACGGACAAAGAAAACAAATGACCACTCTGTGTTTTTACTGTGACACACAAAAAAGGTCTGATACAGTAACAGCTCTACCTGGTAGCTGGGGCCATTCTTCTCATGTCTCAATTGCTTTCACAACCAACTTTAATTTCCTCTAAAAGACGACATTATCGGAAGCCAAGGTTAAAGGAACGAGCCAATTTAATAATGATCTTAGCTGCACTATCTTACAGACTGGAGGATGAATCAGCCAGAAAAACAAGATCAAGAAAAAGTGCTATTAGTGCTGCAGTGTCATTGAGTCTCTGGGGAGAAGGCAAGCCCAGTAGGGAATGCCACAAATAACATCAACCCATTACAGGTGAATTATATTAGAAAATAACTGAATTGTTTATGTTTCAGGAGGGTAAAAGAATGGTTGTCCTCAGTAAAATAGCAGAAAAAGCTCATTCATAAAAAAACAAACACTAGGCCTGTTTTGAATGAGAGAATGTCAGCCAACTATATGTACCTGGATTGCCCAACCATGTTACACACGCAGATACAGAACAGAAATACTTCTGTAATTGGGTGTGAACATTGTTTCCGTAATAATATGCTGTTGGGTGGGAACATTCCCACTGAGCGTGTGCTTTCATGTATCCTATTTCACGTTATCTGTCAACTTTTCAAAGAGAGTAGGGGCTGTCAGTGGTTCGAAAGACCCCCGTGCTCAGTGTGTCAGTCTCATTATAAGCCTAAAAAACAAGACAGATATTCAATTTAGATAAGTCCCCAGACCATGCTTGCCTCGCCTACATGAGACAATGCTCTATTTCTTTTGACCATGCTCCACAGAACATGGATGCCACATTGTCCCTCACTCCGACAGGGCTAAGCAGAGGAAATTTCCAATTATGGATCGAAAGGACATTGAGGAGAAAAGCGATGGAGACACTAAGGGTGAGAATAAAGACCACGGAGGTACCATTAAAAGGAGCCTCTTCTTTTGTTTGCTTTCCTTGTAGTCTTATATTTATCTATACTCTAACAGAAAAAAGTTGATTTCCTCAGAGTGCCAGGCTACTTGCAGCACCAAAGGGGGAAGTGTGGGGAAAGAAATGGAGAGAAAACAGAGAGTCAGACAGAGAAAATGACAGTGTGCAAAACAAGAGGTATCGACAGCCAGAAATAGAGAGGAATGCATCATAGAAAGTCCTGAATTCTTTCTCCAGACCTCCTGTTGAGACGGATAATAATTAGGCATGAGCAGAAATCCAGACTGTGTACAAAAAAAAAAGAAAATGAAATCTGTGATAGGCCGGCTACTGGCATCCAGGCTAATAAAGAAACAATCACCATTCATCACTCTTGATGTCTGAATGCTTATCATCTTATGAGAACAAATTTCAAAAGAAAATCCCATTTAATAACAATAATACCATCTTATAAACAGCAATTATATCTCTTTTTTCTGTGTTGGATTTCCTACTTGATGTGTATATACAACATAATGTAAGCACAATTTCAGAGGATTACACTATTATACTTCAGGATATAAGCTGTGACAAATCTTTCCTGGTCCATAAACTATTTTACAAAACCATAGATCATCTATCTGAATTTGTCTTCTTTGATAACAGCCTGTTATCCAATCATGCGAACACAGGCTCACACAAAACATATCCTTCCCAAAACAAGCTGTTCAGCTTGCAGTAATGAAAAGGGAGTCAACTGCCTTCAGGTGCTGCTGTGCTGATGTGTGTTGGCAGGCGCCGCCTTCACCAGTGTAGAAAAACACAGAGAAATCTGCTCTGCTGTCCTGCCTCTCTCAACCATGGAGGACAGCAGAGGCTGACTGACAGGATTTGGAGCAGTGTCTAGGATCGGCAGCCAAGACCCAGACCACAGCAGCCTGCATCGCTGAGAGGGCGTGAGAGTAAAAGAGAGAGAATGGTGGCTCTTCACACTCCACCAGGCCCAGATGAGCCACTGAATCTGTCAGCACCAGATGCACTGTTTACCTAAAAGTGCATGGTGGTGTACGTGGGTGTACATAACATTTAAAGGTCTATACTTCTCAGTTCACTGTAAAACTGATGACATGTTTCCTGTGCATATCCAATGTAGATTTAGGCTACACACAGCATGATTATATTCCAATCTCAGCACATAAATAAAGGAACCATGTGGACAGGTGTTATGAGCAGATCGTATTACTCACTGACTGTTAGGGGTGCCTCAGAGCAGCGACACAGCCATGAATATTTCCTTAAGCTAATTGAGGGGCCAGCATTAATATTCACACAGTGGACTGGGATTTACAATGGGAGAGACCACCGTGATATTCATCAGGGCTTGCAGACAGTTCCCTCGGTAGACAAAGTGGTGTTTGCATTTCAGCACCTTGGACAGTTCAAAGGGCACAGTCAGGCCAAGATCAAACCACAATATTCAGAGCTTAATCTGCTGAACAGAATCAACATACATTATGTGGCTTTTCCCACCTGCTCTCAGAACCCCCCAACCCCCCACCCCACCTACCTAAAACAGGAGGGACTTTTAAATATAGGGCACCAAACGAATGTGGAGATTTCAGGGGCTCATAAGGGACCCTTCATCAATATTCATGAAGGAATCCTGGGCTTTCCTACTGTAGGGTGAAGCCTGTTTTAATATTCATAAGATTTGGATTGTGATCTGCCAAGGGTATGGAGAGCAACACAGGGAAGCCCTGAACACAGACAAAGGGGGAGACATTTCAGTACCATGAACAGTTCCATGTAAGAAAGAGTGAGCACAGGCACTGGACATTTACAGATCATATACTATTTAAAGACAAAAAGCATTCTTTTTATATCTGCTTTCATTCATCTTATGATTGACAACGTGCATCATAGAGTAGTGTGATCTTTTACAATAGACTGTTCTAACAAAAAAAGTTATTTTAGAGCACTCTTGTAATTTAAACATGTTCACACAGTAAATTTTGCTTCGAGAGCCACATCTGAACTCCACACATTTTAACAAATACAGCCATCCATTAGCTATACCTGCTTTACAAGGGTGCAGATCCAATGCACTATGCATGTACATTACAGTATATCTGACTATATGTGTGACAGTGAGGAAGGACATTAAAAACTTCCCAAGTCCCAAAATTGTTGCAGAGTTATTATATTTCCTGTATGCAGTGCCCTAAATAGTAAGTAGCAACCTGAAAAAGTGTTTACAAATTGTAAAATATGTACACTTAATATGTGTACATATGATGACATAAATATGTCATCAATATGGGGATAAGAATCCAGCAAAGTCTTTCCTCTGAGTGGATAAAGCAGTTTTACAAACTATAGAATAAAAGTGGTCAAAGTGCAGTAGCAGCTACAGCAGCAGCAGCACAGGCTCAGCAGAGGGCAGATGTCCCAACACATTGCAGACCATAGATAGCTTTATCAGGACATTAACAGAGCAGCGTATAGCACACAAGCCAACAATATCAAGTCAGCTAACAAGTGGGCCAACTGGCCAACAAGCCAGCCAGAAAAGCAGGCACAAACTCTGAGTAGAAGAAGTCTGAACTCTGGAGCAGCTTCTTTCTGAGTGACCTTACAATTCAACAACGCCAGCCATCAGTAAAGTATCACAAACATAAAAAGTGAAATGTAGCAGTTACAAACTATTGATTACACTACAAAAACGCTGGCTTTGGCCTGGAAGTTTACCTAAGGACTGCTGAGTCCCCCGTGTTCCTGCATGAACTGTGTTTATCCAAGAAACTATTCAGGCCTCATGCTCTGGCTCCTTCTTTTTCCACTAACACACACACTACATGCCAACCATCCCGCCATACAACACCCACTCACATACACACATTCATATGTAAACACCCAGAGACAGACTGTTCCCCTCTGAGTGAGTGCAGCAGAGCGCAAGCTGCTTAATAACTGGCAATGATGGGCTGCTCGGTCCCAGTCAGAGACCAACCTGAAGCGCTCTGCCCAGGATGTCAACTCCACTCACATCAATTACCACTGACTGC
This sequence comes from Parambassis ranga, assembly GCF_900634625.1. Lineage (NCBI taxonomy): Eukaryota > Metazoa > Chordata > Actinopteri > Ambassidae > Parambassis > Parambassis ranga. The sequence continues at coordinate 11,871,726 of NC_041025.1, forward strand.
TAGCCTGCCTGCACCGCAGCACTGACTGACAGCTAGATAGCACTCTCACTACTGTGAGCTATGGTGACTTTGGATTTAGGTTTGCAGTCGTCACAATGTCAAACACCTGCTCCCACAAGTGTCAAGTAGCCACTCAGCATCAGAGATCATTCAACAGAATCTGTTAACAGTGGGTGAGGTGTATGAGGAAAAAAAGGTTATGGAGGGAGGCTGTCTAAGACAGGTGGGGGTTTTAACCATAAAACAAAAATAAGGACAGAGAAGCTTTCTATGTCTCTTTTGAAATCACAAACCGTTCTACTCATTAATATGACAACAGTGATATAATAACCAGAGATCCATCCATACATTATCAGTCTCATTATTATACTGGCTTTGTCCTGTAAAGGGGCACAAGGGGATGGGGTCTACTTTATCACAGTTAATGCATCAAAATGGTTACAAATTCATAAAGAAAAAGAAAAGACTGCTAATTTGATACAATATTTTACAATTAACACCAAAGCAACAAAACCACAGTTGAATAAGCTTGAGCTAATCTTGGTAATTACACCATGAGGCACCATGACTACAAAAGACAATCTCTTAGACCTCAACAAACAGACTCTTTCTCTAATCTAAATGGATGGTAAGGTCACTGATCTGTTTCAGAGAGCAAGGCCTCATCACCTACTGTGAAGTCTGTTAGAAAGGCAGGCTACTGCTGTCAGAGAAGACACCAAGGTACCACTAAATGCAAACTGATTTGCCCTTAGTGATAAACTCAATGTTTATTACTATCTACCAGCAGCTGTGTCTATACTGTAGCTCTGTGGTCATTATTTAACTTCTATATATATATATATATATAGTTTTTAATCATCCAGCACTGACTATCTTCTGATTTATGACTGTGAAGCAGCTTGTCTTGTCAGTGAAATTTACATCAGCCCCAGCAGCTACAGTGGACACATGTCAACCTTCTAATTTAGGTGCTGTCAGATATCATTAACATTTTCAGACCTGACTTACTGGTAAGTTTTCATTGTTACCTTAAGACAAAAATAATGAGTCTGTTATTTAACAGTAATGTTCATAAGATTAAAAGCATTGTCAATATGTAAACTAATAGCTGTTGGGGTTTCCAACTGCGAAAAAACAAAAACTACTTTAAACTAAATTTTATAAAAGAATCTTTCAAATGCATTTAAAAAAATGTTTCATTACACATTTTTAAAACAATTCTCCCTGTAAATGTAGTCAAATAAGGACCAAAATATAATATGAAGAACAGACTTCTGCAGAGTCAACATTTACGATGAAGTTACGGGATGTTGTGGTCAAGCAGCTTGACCTTTATCAGGAAATGTCCAATGAAGGTTATCAGACCTAAACAAAGGTATTTGGTATAGCCACCATAACAGTTGACAATGTGCAGAAGTCGATTTTTTTGACGTTTTGGAAAAGCAGTTGTTCGACTGTAGACTCATAAAAGGGATTCCTGTGGGTTTGTGATAATGATTAGAAACCCCAGGCCTCAGTCTGCATGTTCTGCAGCTATTGTTCTTGCAGCCCCTCAATAAAACAGTCCAGTTCAATGGGGATTTCCACAAGGTCCATGTTGATCACATCTGGCCCTGCTCTGGCGCAGGCCCTTTATGATAGAGAGCAGGGAGGGTCTCCCATCTCTCCAGACTCTAATATACAAGACCTGCTTCTTTTGAAATTGACTGTGACCTCTGCCACACTTGCAATGGACCAGTGCTCTCAACTGTATGGGATTTCTGATCTCTCACCGCCGTCCTCACTGCTCGCTTATCAGCCACATTCTATTTTTCTGCTGGGATATTAAAGTGTGTACAGTGACACTGGCACACTCATGAACACTTACTGCTTACTCAGAGGCACGTACATAGACATAGAAACATGCACACGATTTCTTTAGTCAGGTGGAAATTCACATTGTATCACAAACCAAAGTTTATTGCACACATTCAGTTTGTAATTAATTAATTTTGTGCACACAAAAAAAGCCCTTCCAGTCCATGCGCTGCACACTGGTGTCATGTTCTATTTTAGCCGTTGGTGTTGATAAATGCCAGACATTGCGTGCGTACCTTTTTCCTCCTGCCAATATATTTGTATCTAAAGGTAGCTTTATGCACAGCTAGGTGTGTGTGTGTTAGTGTGTGTGTGTGGTGGGGGTAATAAATCATGATCTGAATGTGGACATGGCTGGGTATGAAACCTCACGCTCTTGCTGCCACCTCAGGCAAGTGCTGCCCTATACCAGCCAACCAACACCACATTTCACATGCGCTCTAATCAACAGGGGAAAGTGCAAATGGATTAATCTAGTTAGACGTCTAATGCCACAGATTACGTTGCACAGTAGCCTAATATGAAATGTATGTGTTGCTTTAGGAACATGATTGGAAAAGCTGTTGATAGATAGAATGTTCTATTAAAAATCAGGCATGCTATCAGAATTTACAACCTGACACTGGCCTAAAATGTGACTACAGCAGACATGGGCAGGGGGCAGGTCTTTCTTTAAATGAGCTTATACGCCATGCACAAATGTCAAACATATTTGTGCATGGCAAATACTTTCTAATTCAGACTCTATGGATGTTAAAGTTCTCCTTGGTTTGTGATTACAGCGACTTTTATGCTTACGCTGTGCATTTGAGTGCCTTTTCTCTTGAAAGGCAACAAGCAAACAAAGAAAAGAACACTCCGTTGTGTACCTGTTCTGCCTCTAGGAGACATGCAGATGCTTTGTGTAAAGAGCTGAGCAGATTAGCACTTCATTACCATGGTAGATTGTTTAACGAAGACACTAAGGGAACAGAGAGGCAGCTGGATTATGACCAAGCCATGTTTTCCATTTAGACAGGATTATTACTTCAGACTGCACACCTCGCATTGGGAATATGACTTAAAACTGAGGAAAACACAGATCAGCCAATCATATTACCTCAACCTAACTCTCTTGTCCTATGAGGCTTGAACTGACAAAAAATCTTTGGCATCTACCAACAACATTAAACTTCAACAACTTGTGAGTACTTGCTTTTAGAAAAAGGAAGCCCAGTAGTACAGCATGTACAGCCTCTTCAAAAGAACACCTGCCTCATATATAAGGCATAGATTCCTGAATGCTCTAAAGGTGTCCTGTGCTATAAGTCACCAAAAAGTAGCACAGTGTCAAATCCTTCATCCTTCATCTGTGACATCATCCTGGTGGATGATGTCACAGACTAGAGACTGTTGTTCTCTTGCTAGCTACAACCCAACCCATTGGCAGGGTTCAGTGTAACAAGATAACTGATGTTGTTTAACTATTTCAGATCTTAATGTTGTGGCCGATCAGGTAACAACTCAATACATTATGTTTTCTGGACAAAATTTGTTTTTCATTTTGCCATTAAAGTATAAATGTTTGTGCACAACAATATGTATTTTGGTCTTCTCTCAGACTGCACATGCTACTTTTAATTATGCACATGCTATTTTTAATCATGCAAAACAGTGACAGCCCCAAACAATCTCTGTAACCCTGCTTCCACAGATTTGTTTGCCTTGTTGAAGCCTGGGTAAGTGCCACCCGCTGAAAAGAACCTGTGAGCAAAATACATTAAGCAACTACATGCCTCTCTGGATGCACCATAAAGTGGCTTTATTGTATTGTGAGCAAAAGGAGGAAATGAGAATAGAGATGAGGTCCAAAGGCAGTGACAGGAAATGAGTTCTGTTTGTCCTCTGTGGCACCAGGTACTTCATCAAATCTGTGTATGTGAGAGATATATTGTATATGTTACGAGGTATCTGAGCACTCAGGAAACATGTGCATAACTACAAGGAGACAATCTGACATGACAGCAAAAAGCAAGTAATTATCGTCTTTCTCACTGGGGCCCCATGAGAGACACAATAGATCAGACACATTCCAACAGATGCATACACATGTGATCGGCAGTCTGCATATAAATGGCCAAAAAATGCATACATCTATTTAGACATACTTACAGGAATCACCTCAGTCACACTGTAGAAACCACAGATTCCATACTGTTACTTTAAAGAGGCAACAAACAGTTTTGTAAAGCACACAACACTTCTGTGCCCTTACGCCTTTTAGCAAAACCACAAGGCCGTACATTTCTTTCTATTTTTCAACATGTGTAAGTGTGTGTATGTATAGTCTATGTGTGATACAGTCTGTTTTTACTCTCCTTCCCTTTCTCCTTTCATCCCCTCGGTCTCAGAGGACAGAAAAGGGAGAGGGAGACTGCAGTGTTTAAAGTGGGCCGTCAGTCAGTCTCCCTGGAGTTTCCCATCCTGTAGGAATCTCATTATCAACAACCACTGGCACATCAGAGACAAGGGATGCAAGTGCATTTTGTGTATGTGCACACACAAAGGAGTGTGTATATAGTGTGTTGATGTGTGTAACACATAAAATGTGACAAAAAGAAGGCAAGAGAGGAAGAGGGAAGAAGTCTGAGCACACAAGAGGCCAACATTTTGTATAATCTCAAATACTAACATGTCTGCAAGGAGCCATTTTACCCATAATGAATGCTACTCTGTCTCAAAGCTCCAGCTAGTGCAAATAGCTTTACATGTAGCCACCTATATTGTGCAAGTTGCCTGTTAACTTCAACAGACAGCTGAACACACATACACATTACAAAAGACTCGGTTCATCATCAAATTCACAGTGGACCTTTACACCCACCAAGTCATTTACACTGAACCTCTGTCAAACCAATAAAAATATTATCAATGACAAAATACTATAAATAAACAGCATTGGCAAAACAAAAAGCCATGTATATGGTATTTAAGGAGATGTCACGCTTGAATTTAAAGCCAATGATAAAAGATGTGGGTAGATTTGAAACTATTGGAGGTTCAGGGTGTTCTAATATGGACCTAGTTGCACCTAGTTGCTCTGGTGGTTAGCTGACAGTGTATGAGGTTGAATTATTTGGGTAAGCCAGCACATTTAAACCTTAACCTTTAACCTTAAACCTCAGTTATTGTGTCATTATGTTCCATAAATCTTAAGTCCCAGCATCAGCAGTTAACCGTAGGTTGTTATAATCTCTTAAAAGTGCAGTTTTGGTACTGTGGCCTGATTGGCACCTTTCCTAAGTGCTAAAACGCTTGTTTTGCAATCAATATAGGTAAGACAATGTGCAACAAAATGTAAATCCTTTAAACTGAGCAATGACAAGACAAATGGTGGGCGAGGTTTCAAAGTGGCCCACAACATGCATGAAAATCCCCTGAAGGCTGCAAGTAGTAGCTATTGATTTCTTTCCTGTATGGACACATTGTCTGGCTGTTTTACTAAATAGTTATCCACTAACTGTTTATGTTTTGGTATCGATATCAAGTAAATGCATCACTGACTGTCTCCTAGAAACTGTAAAAAACATCTTTAATGGAATAGTAATGAAACAGTCTTCCAGTCTCTCCCGCTTCCTAAGAAGTACTTATGCAGCTACTCTTTTATTTTATCCTTATTTTTGATCTCATTATTAGGCACTAACAGCTTTCCTAAAAGCTAATTAGGTCTGAGCCAGCTGCTTCCACAGACAGCTAGTAATGCTGCCCATTGGAAAGCTAAGCTGACTGGTTAGTTTACTCCATGCTGCAGCAGCATCCCGTGTAATGTTTCCTCTCTACCATAAAAGGGATTACTGGACTTTCAGTCAATAGTAAGCAGATTAGACTGAGCTACATGTGTTAGTCGACACCACACAAATAGACTAGCAGTTTTAATCCCACTAAATACGAACATACTCTGTGAAATATATGATATAAATATAGAAGGAACACTATGTAGTAGTTCAACAAAGTACTGCAAACATACTGAGCAAAACAACCAAAATGCCCTAATGGTTATGACAGTATGCACAACAGCATGTCAGCCAAAGGTATACTAAATAATCTCATCATATTCTCAACAGCATTCCACAAAAATCACATCAGTTAAACTAATTCTTTAACAGTGAAGAAAAAATGCCTGAAATGTGCTGGTTTTTTTACAGCCTCCTAAGCTTTGAAATTCTGTGAATTAAACTGTGTACATTTCATGTGAGATGTCAGTGTGTCACTGTAAATTTGCTGCTTCAACTATGCATAAAAACAACAAAGCAAATTACTCAAGATGGTTTCTCTGTATAATAAAAGACAGTAATGTGATGGGGAAAAATGAAAATTGGTAAACAATTACTATTAGCCTGCCAAATTACCATTATGATACATATGCATATGTACACACAAACAATGTTAAGACTGAAAAATTTTTGAGCTATTTGAAAAAGAAGATATGGGCATCATGCCGGTGAGCCTAAACCACCTCCACTAACACTTTCTAGCCATTGTTGAAATCCTCAGCATTAATCTGAAATGGAAGAACAACAGGCATTTTCTTCCATTGTACCCAAACTCATTACACTGCTATTATACCTGGAACAGGTATGTGAGTATGTGACGCATAAATAAAAAACATTTTCTCCTCAGAGGTACAGGTCTGCACAGATGGGGGAGCATTTTGACGGAAGTGAGCTTATCAGGTCTGCCTTATCTCCCTCAGACAGTTTGTAAAGAGCAAAGAGGGAAAATAGAGAGAGAGAAGGAGAGAGGGGGAGGTGGGTTGGAGGTGAGTCAGAGTGAGGAACAGCCACAGGTCACAAAGCTACAGGACTGTTGGTCGTGTCAGATTCACAGCCCTGCAAGGGTCATCTTGCCACAAAGCACACAGCTGGGGGACTCACCTTGATCAGCACAAGCAAAGTTGTCTAAAATTCTCTGCTTCCTCCTTTACCTGACCTCAAACTACATGCTCAATGTTTTGCCCTAATAATTCTCTAAAATATGTGTGATGCATTTTTGTATTATGCTACAAAACAGGTTTGAAACTGCTTGCATTTTTTACATAATGTAAACTACTCACTGCATCACTGCTCTTTCAGAGTTTTGATGGCCATAATAGACTTGGGCTATTATACAATAATAAATAAAAATGCAGTGTGACTTTATGATGAGAAGTCAAAATTATAAAAACAAATGACCCAAATCCTAAGAATGACTTCTAAAATTGCTGACTCACTTTTTACATTGCAGCCATATTTGGTTCATTAAGCTTAGAAGGTGAGATCTTGAGTTCAGGGCTGCTGCTGCCGATCTCAATGCGCAAGCTAACAAAGGTCACTCTCATAAAGTTGCTAGTACATTAGTGGAAGCAAAATGTCTTGCAACTACCACTGAATATAAATACAGAGCAATCACAAACACAGACAGATGAGTAGAAAAAAACACTGATATAGGTCTACTACACATACCACCAACAGGAAGCCCGTCTTGTTATCTGCATTCAGTGATCTTGTAGGCTGTGCATTGAAAGTCAACTGATAGGAAAGATCTCCATCTTCCCAGGAAATGAATAAAGGTACCTGTGTGAAAGGTCTAGGTTGGATACCAACTAGCCTAAACTAATCACCATCACCAGTGACTCGAGACAAGGTCGGAGGCTCAGTTCAGCAGGTAACTAGTCACCTAAGGCCTGATTTATTTTCCAGAGGGCTGATTTATTTTGTGCTTATATCTAAAGAACCTTCCATCTGGCAGAGCACAAAACCATCAACACTGTAATTAAAATGCAATTACAACCTCTCTCCTCTTCCAGTTACACAGTAGTCCCTGAGAAGACTTTCCATCTGTGCTGTACATACACACTGACGCATGCACGCACATGTGTAAACGCACACACACTCAGGCACACTTCTGTTTTTGTGCCTCATTCCTCAGTGCACTTTCAGCATGCCGCCCGTCAGCACTCCGCAGAAACACAACATTCTTACAGCTTCCAAATCTGCTCTCTTCAACACAGCTTACAGTGCAAAGCCTATCTGTTTCTGCACAAATCACCTTCTCATCCTTTTGCACGGTCTCCTCATTTTCATCATGGCTGCCTCAACCCTGTTCACAACATCCAAATGTGCCAAAAAAACGGGAGCAGCAGGGGACTTTAACTTATGGCGCTAAACTCTAAATTGTTACCCAGCTGTAGTTACAAGTTGTGACCCATAACATAATACAATTACAAATACAAGTGCTGACAAACTGTTAACAGAAATCCTTATGTTGTTTTTTCCTTATGTTGGGTTTTGTCACCTGATTATCAATTGTCGATATTCCAATAGGAAAAATGTAAAACCATTTGCTTATTAAAATACGTTTTTGCACAACAAAGTCAAAGTAATTCATGGTAGTGCAGTGACAGCCGCACTGTTACACTATTGTAGTGTCACTTAAAAACATTTTATTACAAATAAATTCAGTGATGGGTGGTATGTAGACTTTCTTAAAAACAAAACTACTCCGGGATAAATGCTGATGAACAAAAACACGACTCTAACAAAAGACACAAGAAGGGATAGGTTTCTATAGGTTTATCATCGTTCTGTGCACATGCTTGTGTGTGTGTTGGGGGATGGGTATTAAGCTGTCCCTGTAGATATAAAAACTTAATTACTTGTGACTAAAACTGTAATTAAAATATATCACAGCTGGAGCCTTACCTGTGTGTGTGTGTTTCATATGTCTGTGCACATGCTGGTGTACGTGTTTGTGTGAGAGTGCAGGGGGACCTCAGTCAGTGCTACAGATAAATCACCTCCACGTGCAACTCCCCAGCAAAGGGACATAGGGAGTGGGGGTGGAGAAGAGAGATTAGAGTTTGGTGTGGGGGAAAGACAGAGATGTGAAATAACATTAAAACAGAGCAAAGACAGACAACACCCGTTCATTTTCATTCATGCAGGAAACGCATATAAACTTAGTATTCACTTTTATTAAACATCAGAAGTGGACCCTAATTTTTGCCAACAAAATCTAAACCTCAGTCTAAAAACCAGAGGCTATACCATTCTAAACCACACAGTTTAGCCTGTTTCTGGTTGTTTCCTCAAACAGAAGCAGCAGCGAGTCTGACAATGTATGTGCCATGGAGTCATGACCCATACTTTCATTGCTATTGCCTCAGTACGTGACGGCATGGAGGGGGCTGTGGGAGGAAGAGTCGCAATGACAAATAGTGGGCAGCTGAAGCCATTGGGGTTAAATACAATTGTTGTTGCAGAAAGAGGACATTATTGGAAATGGCTTTGCCACCGTGGGCGCCCCTGTTGAATAGCTTTTTTCCCTTCTCCCAGGCTAGCAATGATTTCCCTCAGCATTCCCACTGCACACACACACATGGAGAAGGGCCTGCACTAACCTATGGGAATTAGGTAGGTGTCAACACAGAGAGAGCTCAGTGAATCAGAGTGCAGGAGGTGATGCAGTTAAAGGGTGAATGGTGGTCAAAATGCTGTCACAGTACAATGAGTGTGCATAAATATATTAGCTGATCATCAGCATGAGGAAATCTATTACAAGACACCCCAGAAATCACCCCTCAGCATTCCCCACCTTATCGGTACATCCCCAATAACAAGACAGAAAGAGCTATTTGTTTCCGGAGTCAATTCTATACCTGACTCTGGAGACATGTTCCTCTGTTGCTCGTGAATGAGATAGTCTTTCATTGGGCTGTATAACCTTTACGAGCTTTCCTTGCAAACAACACAATGTGTGCAATCAAATCTGACTCATGTAAATGAAAGACATTTCTGACTGAAATAACAGTCTGGTGTTATACAAGGCAGATGTGTTTGTGGCAGTGAGTCAAGACAGAACGGCTGAATTACATAAATTAATCAAAATAATGAAGCATTCTGCACTTGTTTGACACCGGGTTTGTTTGCTTTGATTTTACACTACACACAGCTTTTATCTCAGTGAACTGTGCAGGGAAGGGGAAAGGAAAAGTGCTTTGATTTTGGAAGGGGGTAGATATATTGATTTTCTTGACATTGGGTTCTCCTTGGCCTTAGAGATGCTCTTTCCTCTCAGCTCTGATTACCTATGTGCAATGTAAGCTGGGTTGTTTAAACTTATCTGTAAAGATAAAATAGCAAAATAGCATAATAGTGAGAAAGCATCTGCTCCTATAATAGGAGAGCATTTCTGGCTGGCTATCAGGTTCTTATCAGCGTCCATGGAGAGTGCTGCAGAACGTATTGGAATGTCTAGCGGTCAATAGAACAACACAATACACTTGCTATTTTTCCTTAAACAAAGACAGCTGAATAGTGGATTTTTTCTTTAGATCTGTATCCAGGTTAAAGTCAGCTTACTGATCTTCAAACAACATATATTACATAGAGACAAAGGCCTTAAAACCAGAAGAACTGTAACTGCAGAGTGTAAAATGATGTAAAGAAGGATTGTAGTGAGCTGGTTAAACATTAGTTTTTCATTCAGCATCTAAATACACAACTCCAATCGGCCCTTGCAGTTTCCTTGTCCTCATCCATCAGGGTGAACTGCTGTGGTGGCTGCTTTAGTTGCCGCACTCACCATCTTTCTTCAGGCTACTACCTCCATCAAGGTGGAGCTATCACTGGTGGTCTGCACCCATGAGGATGAGAATCTCTATATACTCTACTGTAGGATCATTTGTCAACACAGCTGAGGAAGTATGGAAGGGCTGTTTGTCAAGTGCAGTGATGTAGTGCATGGTTCTCATCACAGAGCTGTCTGAGAGGGTTTTATTGTGAAAAACTTTCTAACATGAAACTAAACTGCATACAATATTCTTTGCCTAACAATGTAGTACTCTACTGTAAGGCTGTGTAGTTTTCAGCACCGCATGCAGCGATATATCTACATGCAGTATATTTCATACAATCAGATGGATAAAATTAAGCTGTAGCTACTTTCCTCAGAGCTCTGCTTCCCACAGCAGGGTTCCTACCCAGCAGTCTAAATCAAGACAGAGCTGTTGTCAACCATGTGGAGGGGACAGGGAGCGTGTTAGCTTCACCAGATTGAATTAAGCTGAATCCCCCAAAGATCCACATTCAGGCAGGATTCAGGTCAACGTTGAGATGACGAGCAAGGCTGTATTGATTTCTCCCAGTTCCCAATCATATTACTCCTCTTCTGCCAGCTAATTCAATTCCCTTACAGACAGTTCACAATTCAGTTCATAATTACGATGATACCAAATTACAATGTATCTTGCCGAAGAAATTGGATTAGGGGCTTCAAACTGCGCTCTTTGATTACATCAAATACCTATTGTTGGGTGGGTCGTGACAAATTCACGAGTGTCTGCTCACAGAGACATAATGTGTTGAACCAACCCATTTGGAGTAGTAATGTAACTACAACTGTTCTCCCAAATTAAATTGATGTCATGAATAAATTAAGTGTTGTTCTCACAAAGGGACAAGTTTGTGTATTTACACATTGCTGCATACATTTTTCCAAACTTTCTACCTCAATGCAACCCCCTCCCGAAACGTACACCTTCTTGAGAAACTCGCATTTTCCCTTTTACATGCATGTTTTAATGCTCAAGAGGCAGTGTGTCATGTAGGTCCTTTTCATGGCCTTCACCTGAAAGTCATGGTAAAGGGCAGATGGCTCTGTACTGACAAGGGGCTCAGCCTGCAGCATTGATTTGTTTACTAATAGCTGATGGAAACCCTAGAGCGCCTCTCCTCTTTACCACCAGCCGTGGGGAGATGAATAATTAATAGCTTTTTAGCTCTTTTTTTAGCTATGAAAGGATTACTGAAAGTCCATTCAGTAATGTAATACAAACATTTAAAAAGCCTTCATATGGTGGAAAGCAAACTTTTAGATTAAAGTTATGATAGTGGGACATGTCAGGGATGTAAATATGGCTGATTTCCAGCCAGTGTCTGAAAAGCTGAACTGACATTGTACTACTACAACACACAGTATACTACTGTAAGTAGAGAAAGTGTAAGCCAGTTTTAAGAAACTCAATGCAAACAAATCAAATTGCGTTATTTGCAATTTAGGAATAGAAACAGAACTTAATACAATCTGCCAAACATCCCTTTGCTTGCACACGCTATAAGACAGACAACAGATGAGAGATAATTTAATCTTCAGATAAACCCAAAAAGCAGAGACAAAGATCTTGCACAGAAAACAGAACACTTTAATCTTTCTTCCCTCAAGGCTACAACAGAGAGACAGACAGGACGCTAGAGAGATGGAGAGACTGCAAACAGGCAGACTGATAGAGACATTGATATAATTGAATGTGACTTATTCCCAGATCCCACCCAACCCTATGTCCATCTGTAGGCAGAGCCTTGGACCCACCACAAGCACCTACAACAACAGCCAAAGTCTCTCCCTTGCACATACAATGCACATACACACACACACACAAAGAACATCTGGAGTGTGCACCAGTGGACCTAGCCCAGTGCCAACCTGCCTAATAGCCTATGGAGTCAATTATAAGAGGGGAGAAATGTTCTGGCTTAATCGCTAATGGTGCCATCTGGATAATAGCAGATTTTAGAGAGGAACTTTTGCTTTTTTCTCTTACCTGGTCATCTGGGGATGTCTCATCTGATCATTGGCCTGTTTTTTAGAGAAATGGAGTAGAACCAAAGAGACCGAACAGTTTTTCACATTTTATTAAAGTTCTCTATTTAGCAGACCCAACTTGTATGAGGCATTTTTTGCACATACATAAGACCTCATTTCCACTGTTCTGTAATGTACCATCTGACTCTGCCTTTTGTTACTGTTACCACTGAACAGAAAAACAAGTTACAGCTTTTCTTTAAAAAACAAAAAACATTTGATAGAAAGAACAACCGAGATGTATTTATTTTTTGTTGAAACTGTGAACTTTGTTATAGCTGTCTGTGTTGTGTTGTGGCATTTTAACTCAACACAAAACTCTATTGCCCAGAGCAGATTGCAGCAGTATCAATTTCCTCTCTACAGCAGGTGATATTTTAACAAATGTGCTCCTGCAACAACCAGTGCAGCTGAGGGCCAAAGAGGTGCTGTGGGGTTATTTATCGAGACCTGGGAGGAATGATGGCGGGGGCAATGGGCAGCCAGGTAGGGAGGTATGAAGGCAGGCAAGAGATGAGACAACACAGAGATTGCCCTAAAACACAGGGGACTGGAGGGAGTCCAGAGACGTAGGGAGAAGGAAAAGAGTGGGGATGGTTGTGGAGCAGATAGATTGAAAAACACATTTACTTAGCGACTGGCATAGCACTGCTCACAAATCCAGCTTGGCATGAAGGACAATTTGGAACCAAAACAGGCGGCCCTCAATATGAAGGACATCCAATGGAATGAAATAGAGAATAAAACAGAATTATCTGGCTGTGGAGGTGTGTAGGGAGTGTTCAGGAGAAAGAATAGTTATGCGTAAGTAATAGCATTATGATACAATATTAAATATAATGTTTGATGTTATTTAGAGATTCAATTTGTGGAAAGAAGGAATGTACATACAATGCAGACAAGTGACATTAACATTAACAATTAACCCTAGAATTTTTATTTTTTTTCTGGCCCATTAAAAATACATATGTACATATATATGTTTTATTTTGTTTTTCTCATAAGAATAGGAAAACAACATAAACAACAACCATGAGAATTCATGGACAAAGTATGTTGTGTAGCACCAGCGCGTTTTATAATAATTTATAATATAAAAGTTACATTTTTTAGACCTCTGGAAGCTTTGCTGATAACTCATCTCTCATTATAGCAAACTGTTTTTATTGCTTTACTAAACATTTAAACTGATTCATCAGTCACAGTTCTTACTAATAGATTGGAAGAAACCACTAAACAACTAAAATTATATGGTGGTTCTGATTGTCTGCCCTCTTGTATAAACTGTAAATTAGGGTTGGAAAAAATACATGATCTTAATGTAACTAACTCCAGAGGACTGTAAGATGAAGTTCACTTAGAAGTGCTCATGTGGCTCACTTGCTTCCACCGGATGAGTCAAACAGTGTCATGCTACTTTCACATTTAAAAGAGCATAGTACCATGAACATCCAGTGCTTAATGCCATAGAGTCAAAAATCCTTAACATCATTGTTTTTCTTTAAACAGCAATGTGGAGGAGGTTCATATTGAAATTAGAGACCTAATGTGAGCCAGATGGAGGCAGCATAGAAATTTGCATGTGTCATGATGGCTGTAGTGATTTAATATAGAACTGAAGTAGCATGCTCACAAGGAAGACATACATACATCACATTGCCTTTGTATAGTCCTTGAAAAAGCCATACAATTGGCAGCACACTATGAAAACAGAAACAGAAACCAGCCCATGCAACATGTTCTGCAGTCAGCTCAACACCTATAATATGCCACCACACACACCTTAATCGAAAGCCCAACTGTGGCAGGCAAGCTGTGGCTGTGAGGTACAACAACTGTGCATTTGATTTGTTATTATTTGTATGGGAAAGGGTTAAAGAAATAAGCATGGGGCTAATGGCACTCTGACAAATGGAGAACGGAGTATATGAACCATGAAATGAACACCCTGGCAATTGGAAGGCAGGAGGCTTTCAGCACCATGGTCAGCAACAAAGCGCCGGCAACATCTCACTGCTTGAGCGATGGTATTCACGAGGCTAAGGAGAGCTGGAAAAGAACAACGGAGGGTGACAGGAAAGCCAAAGAATTGAGGACAATAAAACCAGGTTAAGAAAATCATGTGGGTAGGCTGGCCTACTGAGATTTAAAATAAGATTTATATTATTTTTCAGAATAAAAACTAAAAATATATATTCAAACTCAAGTTAAACAAGTCAAAAAATTTTGAATTTTGTCGAAATTAGGTCAATCCAAGGTATGTATTTTTTTCTCCCAGGAACTGTAAAAGTAGCTGTCCTCACAGCTGTCAGCCTGTCTGTCTCCAGGTAAGGTGTGCAGGGGTTTATCAGGGTAGAGCAGAAGGCAGAGCTAAGATAAAGTTAGAAGGAGAAAATAACCTCCACCACTTGGCACCCCCACTGCTTGTGAATGTGCCTTTTTCTCATTAATTGTTGTTGTGGTGCAGTATACACCCATTAAACAGTAAATAAGTCATTAACTATGCTGGCTGCCAGGGTGCCCTGGGCCAGGACCTGTATTTGTTGCAGAGAAATGGAAGTGGTGGGCCCTGCAGGCACAGAGGCCGAGGTTAATGCAGTTGGGTTGATGACGGACAGCCAGGGTTCTGCTGCACAATCAACACACCCACAAACACTCGCTCCCACACTCCATACACACACACCTACAGGTATGTCCATACAGTAAGACTATTTGTCTACATCAGATATGGAAAATACGACATTCAGACTATAATTTGAGGGCATAAATGCTATTAAATATTGGTAATAAGGTAATTTGCTGCCACACAGTTTAGAAAGTTATCCTTAGTCATTAATTTAAATGACAGGAATTAGCACTCTTAAAATGTATTGAATGCTGGTTTTCACCTGTAGGTGACAAAAATTGCAAGGCAATTTTCACCCAGCTGAAAAACCATATTATAAAATGATATAAAAATAAAATATTGTGTTTGTGCAGGCTCACAAGTCCCGAGAAATACAAAACAGTATACCAGGGACAGACCAGGGACTAGTGTTAGTTTTTACTCTTTAAATCTTTCTTTTGTGACATCAAGCCTCACCCAAATATAAGGCATGAAAAAATCCCCATGACAAGCAACAAAAACAACTACATAAATACTGCAGTACAAACACAAGAAAACTCAAAAAAGTCTTTACAGATATCAGTGCCTGAACATCCTCTTTACTTTAGGGAGAAATCTAATTCCGGACCAGTGAAGTGTGCACTAAGTATTTGAACTGAGACCCATCGTTAGCAGTATAAATCATTTATTGTAAAATATAATAAAACAAACAAAAACAAAACACACTATTTCGAAGAAGACATAAAATCTACAATGACAAAATCAGATGCAAAGATTTTGCAGATTCCAAAAAAAGTTGTTTGGTCAATATGTGTGACAACATCTCCCATCAGGGGCGCTGATTTATGTTTCTGCTGGTGGGTGCTTGTGGTGCTTGCATGACTCTGCTATTTTGACGCCTGCACAAACACACAGTCTACACACTGTCTGTGTCGGGTCGATGGATATTTTTAGTGTTTTTATTACATATTTGTTTATTTTGTTAGCTATTTCAATCACTGTGCTAGTTTTATCAGTAAATTGCCATCAATTGGCAGTTTATCTGACGTCACGATGCTCAACAATCTTCGTGGGTGCTTTGCGGTCTGAGCCCCCATCTGTGTCTATGTCCCTCATGGTACTCCTGTGTTTTTCTACTGACACCATTTGACCTCCTTCATCTTTGGCCTCCCTTCATAAGTACTTTTTTTTATAACTTTTCCTCTTTCAATCTCAAAAAATCCTATCCACACCTGCACTGTTACACGCACACACACATCTGTCAGCATGAAACACAAAAACATATTTCTCACTAAAGCTGTGGCTGAAAAAAACACATAACCTTAAAGTTGTGTTGGAGAGGCAAAAGGACATTCTGAAGCCTGTGTTCCTCAATATTGCAAAAATAACTTTCTATTTACATGTAAACGTGTACAAATGTTGGTAAGATTGGCACTGGCACTGTTTGAGCCTCATGAAGCGGCACACACTCTGATGCACAACCTTAGGTTTTCTCTGTCTGTATGTCAACACTGCATACAGTTTCCATTATTAAATATTTTAAGTGACATAACACTGTGCTTTGGTGTAGAGGCCAAAAATCAGTTTTCAAAACACAGCCTTTTCAATATAATTTCCTCCTTTTTCCAGTCTAAAAGGCTTTGTCCTTTGAACTCGAACACTAAAGTCCTAGTCTAACGACTGCTAACGACTGTGTTAACGCTGCTTTGTATGTCTGCCATCTCTGCTTCTTAGAGTCCTTTATTAAACCATCTGTCCTCTCGGTCTAAATTATTAATTATTAATATACAGGCTTGGGCATTCTTACTGCACTGGACTGCATATACTACATTGTCTTGGTTTTTCCTTGGCAGTTTTGACCTTAGAATGGACCAGTTTATGTTGTACTCTAGTCATGATTTCGAAGTGGACCATCATATATGTATAAGGAGGATCAGGAAAAACTCAGGAGGATCTTCAGTAATCACCACATTTTGGTTCACTACAAACATGTATGCACTGACATAAAATCTGGTCTGTTGTGACTAAAATGAGAAGTCAAATCTTATGTGTGTGGGTGGGGGAAATCTTTAAAATCCACATGCTCTGGCTGACAAAATATAGTGTCACATCTAAAAGACAAAAAAGACTACACGCCAAATGAAAACATCCCCTCCTATCACTCAGTATCAGTGAGTGATGGGGGTTGGTGTTATTCTAATAGGACTGTAATTAAAGCCTCAATCTCTTCTCACTTATACTTACATGTACTCTCTCTCTCTCTCTCTCTCTCTCTCCCGCTCTCAAAACACGCACACAAGCAAGCACACACTCGCATATTTAGGGAAGCACAAAAATGCGTTGTTCCTCCCCTCCCACCTTTAGTCCATCAGGGTGTTGGTGTGTGTGCATGGGTGTGTGTGTGTGTGTGTGTGTTGGGGGTTGTTATAAAATCATTCTTAATTACACATTTGTCACATGAAAACCATTTTGCCTACTTTGTATGAGCTCTCGAAGTCTGATTAATTCAGCAATCCTCACATTCCAACTGCTCATTATGCACCAAACTTCAACTCCTCTCTGTCTTTTTTATCTGTGTCTCCCCCCGTTTCATTTCTTCCCTCATTCCTTTGGTCCTTGACATTTCAAGCTTTTCATTTGAGTGTACTGATGTATGTATGCTTGCCAGATCCAGTAGCCACAGAGGCAAGCTTTTCCTTTGGGATTCAGGATTTGACAGCACACACAGACTGTCAGTGTTCAACGCTGGCTAACGATGATAGGACAATTAGAGTGGAGAGGAACACTCTGTTTCCTGCTATTTATGTACAGTACCTCTTCTGCTACCATCTATACAGGCATCCCTGTTTATCAGAGAGAATAATCAGAATCAGAAGAAAGAAAGAAAAATCTTAACACATTGCGTTTTGCTGCTTTGGCCCAAATTATGGCTGCTGTTATTAACAGACCTTTAACACATAATCCAACCACGGCATAATGGCTGATATTAAGACATGAACTTAATTAATTTGTTTACCTGCTGAAAATGCAAATTAATGTTCATATACATTCAGTTAAACTAAAAAAGAGTTATATCTGTACACACTCTTGAAAGTCAACACACTAAGAAAAAAGGCCATCTTTTTAATCATATGTATTTTATGTATGTGTACAACCACAAGACCATATTGTCTATGAAAACTGTGTAAAAGACAGCATAGTCTCACTTTTGTTGTGAAACAGTTGTCTGTTTGAGCTATTTCCTTCTCTGATTCCTTTGTGAATTTACAAGAAAGCACAGGTCCACTGCATCCCTAGAGATGCTAAATCACGGCATCAGAAAGACAAACAACATCTGTTTACTCTCAAACACTCTCTAGCAGAGCTGCTGCCATGGTGGAGATATCACACATGCAGAGGGAACAAAGCAGTAAGGTGTCTCCATCACACTGTGATCCCAAATCCAAACTGTGTTTCTGAGAGAATCCCTAAAAACTTAAAATCTTTGTCAGGGAGACTCCTCTGTAAATGGAACCAATCTGTGCATTTACAGTTTATATTCTAACATAATAACACAATGTGCCTCACATTGTGTGCCTGTTGGAGGAAAGCACGGAAAGGGCATAGAGTGTGTTGGGCCATGACACACTGCACATTTTTTGTTTCTTTCTTTGAAAAGAATATTATCAAGACATTCACTTACAACAGTTATATTTAACACTGAAAATAATTATCTTTTCTTTCTTTTCATAGTTATGTAAAGTTGGCCAGAGCATACTCAAAGTAAACCACAACAACTACATTCAGTTAAAAGTCTTAAATTAGTTAAATGAAGTTTGGCTGTACATTTGCTGGAACAAATCCTTTAGGTGAATTAAAATGTATGAAATGAAATGCATGTGAGGTCGGTATCTGAAGGCCCAGAAACAGTAGTGAGACCACCAGAGAGACATGAAACATTCATTGCCGATGAGGTGAACAAGGCATCTCCGAACAGGAACTTGAACCCCCCCAGGGATCTGACACAGACACACACACTCGGGCCAGCCAGCTGGAATAATCACTGTTCTGTTTTATTGACATTTAGCTTCTGAATACATATCTATATGCACCAAAGATGGTCAGAGCACAAACACAATTTCAAGACCACAGTCTTGATTTATGGTGTAGTGCTGTGTTGATACTACCTACCACAGGTGCTGCCAACAGATACAGCTCTGCATGAGCCACAGCCTATCACACATACGCACACAGAGAAACACCCTGTACTCTTGCTCCAAGGCCAACGCATTATATCATACTATATGAGTGAATTAGTGACTGAGGGGGTATGCAGTTGCCGCTAGAGTGACTATAAATGTCTCTCCTCACAGCATGCTCTTTGAGCCAGCGTGCCACCAGCAGCTAGACCCCCCACCCAGTGTCACTGCAGCACATAGAGTAAATTAGCCCAACTGGCCTGACCTTACCACATGGGGTGGAAGCACAGTCAAGTATCTGCCTCCAAAATGCAGCAACGGCGCCTGTTTTTTCCCCTCACTGCTTATCAGTTTTTAGATTCACACATAAATGAGAATACATTGCAGTACAATGACATTATTCCTGCAAAAACGGGTAAACGTTGCATTTGTACACATACCATCTTGGGTTTAGAAGGTTTTCCAAATTCAACTTGATGGGTGATTGTAAGAAACCAAACACTCCAAGGCTAAAAGAGACCTGGGAATGCCATCACAAACTTCTCTCCACCTTGACTTCAACCTCAACCCTATACAAATATAATCACTTGTGAAGCTAACTGTACCTTACCACTATGACTTTCTAACACTATTCATTTATGACAGGGATGGATTTGTCCACTGTATTTAGTGTAACATTATACAGTTGAGTTGTACATACTAATCTAGTCTCCCTGTTGATTTGATTACATGAATCCTAATCTGAGCCAGCAGCATTGAAATCGAATCAGCTCCACTGTTTGGGCTAGCTTTAAATGAGGGATGAAATCTTCAAGATGATGGCAGAACGGTCAGTTGTCGTCATTGCTGACTAAAGACAGCAACAGGAAATCTGAATGAGTCATGCTCAGATAGAAACTCTAATCAAATTATTGTAAACTCTTGCAGGATAAAGTTAGATATCAGAGTTAAATAGCTGACTTAATGCTTGGTGTATGTTCTGTTTTATTAAACTATCATTGGAAACAGATAGGGATGTCATAGCAGTGCTCTGAATAGTACATGAAGCTCTGATCTTTTTAGTGAGTTGCTGTACATCTCTTGGAACAGATCTTGACACCTCAATGACCCCAAGTACATGTGATAATTAATGAAGGAAAAAAGTTTAGTTATTTAAGAGCACTAATCACAGTCCACTCTGTGACAATATAGAAACTATTTTAGCCACTTATAACAAAGACTCAAAACTCTGGTATATCTGGACAGACAGTGCACGAATAGAAATAATGTTGATGTATTCTTATCAGATGGTGCGTGTTAAAAGAGTAACTCGTCAGCAGCCTCCCAAAACAATAAAACAGCAGTCAACAGACAGCTTAGCCCATCAGCACACTGTTAAATTACAGCCATCAGCACCCCCCCCCCCCCTCTGGATCTAAACTCTCATCTCTAGCACCAGGAGAACAATCTGCAGAGTAATTAGCCTCCACCAACAGACAGTTACAGAGAGAAGGAGGACGTTTGGCTTGATTAAATTATTAAACCACACAAACAAAAAACAAAAGCAGCATCAAAGAGGCACTGCGGCTCTCCTTCAAAGCTCCTCGCTGTTCCCTAAATACAGAATACAGAGAACGTGTTCTCCCAAGCCACTAGTTGGCATAATTAGCTAAATGTGTGCATTTGTGCATGAATGTGTGTTTGTGTGTATGTGTTTGTTGTGATTGGACCCATTCCTCCGACTGCTATCTAAAATAACCAAGTGGTTAACGACAACATGATGCCAGCCCCCCCCCCCCCCCCCCTTACCCCAGCCTCAAGCAAACACACGTCATACACATCGCCACACATACACATTAAACAATACTCTAATTACAACATTTATATCTCCCCCTTGCCTCCTGTGTCTCCCCAACCCCCAACCCACAAATCTGTGAATCTGGAATTGAATTTAGCCCAAGTTGAGGGCTGCGCTGGCATGAAAAGACTATTTGATTAGAACGGCAGTTGTTTCATTTGTGGTGCAGCAGATTGCAGAGCCTCTCTATCCGGTGTGCAATCTGTATTCATTACTCGGTGTAAAAGGATGATCCATGTCCTGACACCAGGCTCATCATTTCATGCAGATGCACAGCAGCTCCACAAGGCCCTTACCGAGTTACCATAAAATGCCTCCTGCTGAAACCACGGCATTACTCCTCTCGTTCTCCCCTTCTTAACACTTTCCCTTTTTCTTTCCCAGTTTCTTTCCCTCTTTCCTCAATCTCAGCTCATTATTCTCATTTATCTGGTTACTTTTAGAACTGAGACAAGAAAAGCTGTGACACATGAATGACTGACAGAAAATCAATAAAAACCATCGTTACTTAATGTATTGAGCCATGTTTATTCATGCCTTTCTCCCTCTGTTACAGCCTTTCATCTATCTTTTGTCTTGCAGGTACCCTTGTCACCCCAAATCCACCTACCACTTGACGATTCAGACCATCAAAATCTAAGCCAATAAAACCAAAAAATGTTATGTAATGTTATATCATTTTCATGTGGAGAAGTCTCTCATAGTTAAATTAGCTCTTGAATATTCTACTTAACTGTAGCAGCAGGTAAACATTATCCATATACTAACATCATTATCTTTCTAAACAGTCAGAGATCTCTCAAAAGAGCATTTTGCAGCACTTCCCTCCCCTCATCTCTTCCTTTCTTCCCTTCTTTCTGTGTGCATTCATTGCCCTCTCCATTTCTTTTTATTCCCTGCTGTGCCTTGTAACCCTCTACTCTTCATTCAAGGACGGCAAAAGGCCTGCAGGCCCCCTGCCACCCCCAGTCTCTCAGTCAAACCTATCAAAAGATACGCTGCGTTTAAAACTGCCAGGCATCTTGGGGTTTTATTTTGGTGTGTATGAAGAAGATTTTCAGATTTTAATGTGTTTCTGGAAATGCGTGTCTGTACTGTACAGTTGGATGATAATTTCATCTAATTTAAGCCAGCTTTATGATAAGAACCAGAAGGAAGGACAGCTTTTGGATTAAGAACCGTTTTTATAGGGGCAAAAAGTATGTTTTCTGAAGAAAAAAAAGAGTGGTGAGTTGTTTTTTTTCCTTGTTTTGCATCCATTCAGTATTTCGGTGAGTAACAGTAGAGTGTCAGTACCTATTTAGTGATGGATTGTAATTTTACAAAGGACTGCAGTTTTAAGATTGATTGCATTTTCGCGCCACCCAATTTAACTTTACTCATCATACATGTAACCTGCACTGCAGCACATTTTCTGTCTAATGTTTTCAAATCCTGCCCGTTTTACCCAAAGTGAGATGATATGCATGTAAAATATTACAAGTTTGACGACTCCTTTTCTGAGCACTTGACTGCTCTTTGCACTCTATGCCTTGATTCACTAAATTGAGTCCACTTTGGCAGCTTCTCAGTCTGCCATACTGCTGGCCTCTGAATGGCTGACCAACCGATGACAGCCTTGAGTACACAGAACGGCCAAACTACAGAATGCTCTTATGCCCTCAAAACATGTCACAAACTTTGGCATCATGCTGACTATGTTTTATCTATATATTTTTTTCTTTAAATGAATATTATGCTAGATAAGATTAAACGAAAATTTAAATCTGTCTTAAGTAATGCATTGCTTTTATCCTTTCTCAGGTCTCTGGAAATGGCAAGCTAAGAAATGTGCCCAAGTCTTGTGCTGTTTGAATAAAGAGAATCTTAACGCCTAATAAAAAGTGTCTGCTTTATTTCAAAATATGCCCTTAAGCTTTGTACCTCATTTCTAAAGTGAATCAAGCTAAAAATAAGGCAATGAATTTTGATAAGGAACCTTGCGTCAGCAGAGATAACCCAGGGAAAACTCATTTTGCTATCAGGGAGACAATTTGAAAATTTATTCTGTGCTGTTGTCATATCCTTTTGTCCATGTCATTATGAAGTGATCTGGGGAGCATCTGCTCTGACAATAAGGAACCATGCCTTAACAGAATAAGGTCACTTACGATACCCTACACACCCTGACATAACTGTCTGATGTCTAAAATGTCTTTCAAAAACCACACAAGTCTTTCCACAACTTCCTCCTAAGGTCTGAAATTGGGATCCTAAACTTTCTAGGCCTATGTGGTGTGTTTGAAGTGAAATAATCCCTTTGGCACACTCACACAGAAGCTAGTGTCTCTGCTTTGGAGACTGTAAGGAAGGAAAGCTTAAAAAGGAATTTCCAAAGAGGAAGTCCACAAGCACAGGATACATACCTATCTACCTTGTGCCATATGCTGAAGACGAAAGAAAAGGCCATGCAAAGGAATACAAATAAAATGGACCAGAGCACCAGTTGACAAGCATGTAAGTGAGTCTGTGTCTAGAAGACTAACCATTGAGCTGTGTATTCAGCAAACCCTCCCATAAGCACATCCAATGTGCTTCTGCCACCAACCAGCTGTCTGCAGAGCATACCCACGGCCACGCTACGCCAGGAATGATTAGCCCATGTTCATCTATTGGTGCACACTAGAGACCTGTCTGTCCTCTTGTTCTCTATCACCGCTGAAGGACATCACATCAGAGACATGATGGCAGAGACACGAGGACCACCGAAGGGAGATAGGATAAGATGGAGGTATAACAGACAAGGAAAGAAGAAGGGTCCCTAAACATTTCTGCAAACCTAAGAGGACAGGGAGGAGCACGGGTGAAGTTCAATGTGTTGATCTACACAGCAGTGGCAGAGACAGCTAAACTGGAACATTGTCCAGAGTTGATGGTGCAGCAAGCTCAGATAAGGCCATCTATTATAGAGGCTGGCATTGATGTTATACACAGCACAACCAGCAGCCGACTTCCCAGAAGTGTCGCCAACATTCTCTATTTAGGATAGGAGGGAAATAGATTGCTTACACAAACAAGTAATTTCTCGTAAACACACCAGTCCTACTGCTCTCTTTATACCCTCTCTCCCTGCCTCTGTCTGTTCAGCCCAGGCAAAAAAACAAACTATGTACATCACATCCATTACCGTGCAGCCATCTCATCTCATCTTTGTTTTTCATGCACTCTCCTTTACTTTTAATTATTTTTAATGATGTATCTTCAAACTGATAAGTAAATTGCACGTTTAGAAAATTACACATTGTAGAGAATGTTTGAAGACCTTTTAAACCCAATTAGGCACTATGACATGTGTTTTCTGACTCATACTGCACTCATTTCTAGAAACCTCTAGCCCAGTCACATTCTTTGGAAAACAGAAGATGTAGAAAAGTGAGACTGTCTGACTAGCGTCACCAACACTGTACTAGTTTTAACATCCTATTTAATGTTTTATTTCCCCCTCGACAAATTGCATAACATCATTAATTTGAATAGGTGTGCACTGTCTGAAAACGCCAAGTGATGATAGCTCTTTAGGGATTTTGTGTAACACATGGCCTATTCTTCTTTGGTTTCGTCTTTTTTTCCTGATTATGGAGAGTAACTGCCCTACACTGTGCTTTCCCTGGACAAGTGAGGCTTACAAATCACCCCTGCAGCAGTTGGAGGAGTTGAAGGCGCAAGGTTTTACTGCCTGTCTTCTATGAATGGCTCCCCGAAGGCTTCTATGATAATAGCTCACAGCCGTGCCCTTCACGGAGCCTGACATCAAGCACTCCCCTACAGCAGAATGGAAAGGCGTATCAACCCACTCAATAGGGTGTCATATCAACTCACCCACCGGTTCTGATCACAACATAGGTAGAAGCTTGAATGAAATAGTGGCAGCTGAAACTTACATGTCAAGTTGAAATGCTTTGAGTTTTGACATTAAACAGCATTTTTCAATCAGCTCTTTTTACTGACTTTTTAAACTATGGTAAATGCAACAGGATACAATTTATGACTGAATATGCAAAATAAATTACAGGATTATCCCTCATCAGCATATGCCCTGCAGTCATTGCTAATATTCGTATGAGGGGAAGGTGAGGACTGGGAGTCACTATAGAAAAAAATGTTTAATAGTGCTACAGCTGACATTTAATAGCATTTTTCAGTCACATGACTTTATGTTTGGTTATACAATAAAATTAAATGAGATAATATGACTGAGAAAACATATTTGTAAGTGGTTTGAACTGTGATTGCAAATGGACTTCAACAATTGTGTTTCAGTTTGAATGTTGTGTCTGCTCAAATCAAATTTAGAAGCCACTTGTTGCTTAGGTTAAAACACAGAAAGGAAGAAATACTGAAACCAAGTGGCTACAAGCTAACAGCTGTTGGACACCAAACAACAGTCATACTTGGTAGTACCTGGACAATCTGCTTAAAACTCATTCTTAATATGTTAGACATAATATTATGTATTATTTTTTCACTTTGCTGTAATTACATCAGAAATTTCAGTAAACTGCAGAAATTAAACCTAGAAAATATAGACATAGTTAATGGGTGCACAAGAAAGTCACCTAAACAGATCATGTTCTTGCAGTGAACTTCTGTTTAATTCTGTTTTGTTTTAGAAATAAAAACATTAAAACCAACCAAAACCTAAAATGGTCACATGGTCCCAGTTATTTCAACTAACATAACCAGAATTGGTCATAGCTTTTTGAGGTGAGTGAGTGGTTTGATAAACACAAAAAAGGAAGGACATACAAAAAAGAGACATTCATCCATCCAGCCATCCATCATAACCGGTGCTACGGTGAAGCCAATTTCCACAAAGCTGCTAAGCTGATTGAGGCAGACCAAATCTGTTTCACCAGCTTACATTCCTTCAAAATGCCCATCTCACTTCCAATATCACGGGCTTTTACTGTTCCCCATTCCCTTGGCTCAGGCTGAGAGTTAGCAAGGCTTAGCTGGATGAAACACTCCAACAGCCCAGTTCTTCCCTGGAAACCACTGATATCTCTATAGTGCAGCTTCTCCCCCATACTGTAGCTACACTTAGTTGGTTTATTTACTCATGCTATTATTCTTTGTCTATTTAATTTCTCTGCATTAATTTTTGTTTCATACCATGCCAATATTACAACCATTAGATGTAAACTAAAGATCTATGTGAATTGTGATGATTCTAGGCACAGTGTAATCACAGAGTCTGTATACACACACCTAGGCAAAATGCAATGGCAGCACCTAGCCACCACACCTTCTAATGGAGTAGATTAAATACACACAAGACCTCTTTGAAGAAGGAAATTGGACAGATAAGAAACAGTTTTCTATGGAAAAAGCTTGTTGGGGGTCCTATAGAAAGTAAGCATTGAAATCTAATGGCAATAGTACTTATACTAAGTATAAGTAGTATAATAGTACTACTTATCTCATCTGTGAGCAGACTTTTGCAAAGTTTAGAGTGTGTGTTTATATATAAGATGTTTATAAATCTTTAGTTATCATTGTGTTGCGTCCCTTTCCCTCTGTCTCTCTCACGCTCTTTCTGTCATTTTGCCACAACAGCAAATATCCTGTTGGACCAAGCTGCAGGCTGCTCGTGCTGGTCTATCTGGCCTTGGGATCGATGCGGCTCCAAGCTGAGGCCTTCCATTCATCTCAGTGCCATAAAATGTGATTAGTGCTGACTACAGCACTGCAGGGAGATGGGCTGATAGGCCTGATAGCCTCAGATAGCTGGACACTTCGCAGGAAGACAGCACCAACAGCATGCTGTGGAGTCATCCTCATCCTTTTTTCTACCTTTTCTTTTTCTTTTTTCCTCTGTCACTATCTGTTGGCTTTTCCCTCACTCTCATTTTTCTTGATCTAGTTCTCCCTCCATCTCTCAATCTTACTACCTCTGTCTTTATATACTTTATTATTTTTGTCTTTATGCTTCTTCCCTAATGTTTTACAAATTACACAGCAGCAAAGTTAAATACCAATATTTTCATTCTTAACTTCTTTGCATTCTGCAGTGTAATGTTTAAATGATAAAATAATTCCTCCTATCGCAGAGGCCACACTCACTATAACCACATACAGTGTATCTCTGTGGCATGTGACCACATCCGTCAGCCAATCAACGGTCATAAACTCGCAAGTGGCAGAAAGAAAAGATGTAAGGTTCTGACAGGAAGCAATGAAATAAATAATTCTCATTTCTTAGTAGTACATTTGAGCAAGGTTGTACATGTGAGCATGTGAATTAAGTTTTTGTGAAATAAAAAGGACTTTTTAAAAATAAAAAAACTGATGTCATAATTTATGATGAGTTTGCATATAATGTAGACAGTAGGTGAGATTTGGAATTCACAACGCAGATTTTTTTCTAAACACATTTTGCAAAATATTTGTATAAAATGTTGCAGGACTGTTTACATGTAACCTTAATGTTCACTGTGCAGAATGTGCACTCGTCAGAACACTAACCTGTGTCTCCCGGATGTTTTCCACAGTGAAGTTGAACCAGACCCTGAAACGGGGGTTGCAGGTGTCAGGCCGAATGAAGAGGTCAAATTCAAACTCACTGATGTAGTCAACACGGCCCAGGTTTCCTGCAAAAAAAAAAAATAAAGCAGCCTTCAGTAGTACATTGGTTCCTTGAATTAAACTCTGTACTAATCTATACTGTTCTAACATGACTTGAAGTGCTTTTAGGCACAAAAACTGCACAACTTTCTGTACCAGCAATTCTTAAAGCCAACATACTGTTCAGAGTATAAAATACAGATGATCAGTGGAAGTATAATTAATCCAACCGGAACCATTTCATGGTTCCCAGTTCTCATGGCTGTCTATAAAATAGGTGGGAAGCAGATGATGACAGCTATACTAAATACAAGCCCATATGTATTCTAATTTAGTACTTCTATATAGAAACATATGCAGTAGACACCCTTATGGGTGATGCTCTAATTGATGACTGTTAAAGTGAAAGTGAGATATAAAAGTGTGTTAGTATTATTATTGGAGCTGAAAATTGACTGTTGACATCTAATGTTAACTGACTGGTGGGCTTAACTCAATACATGAACGTAGTCACTCACTTTAAATGTTGAACTAGACTGCTGTATAAGACCAGCAGCTGCTCAAAAGTCAATTTTGCTGGCAAACTAAGTAGACCACAAGGCTAAAACTCCCACATAACTCTATATCAGGGCATCGGGGTACTGTTGACCACCTGGTGGCAGGTACCATAGCAGCAGCATGCACACACAGAGACACACTTATAGACATAGCTGATTATAGACAGATGGGCTAACTACCACACTGTCAAAGTAGATCCCTCTCCTTCTGCCATCGGACAGCTAATCCACAAGTCAGCTTGCAGCGCACACACACACGCACACAGAAACCAACCCATTTTGCTCTGCTCCACCGGAACTATACACAAAAGTGCTATCATTGGTTAATATATGATTGCAGAAAAACGCCAGGCGCTCAGCACCAAACAACACCAGCGTTTTGTTTGAAATGTTCAGTTCTCAGTTACAACATGATATACAACAGCGATCCACAAGCAGTAACAACAACTTTCAATACCTGTGTAAAAACAAGCTGCTTACTGTTTTGTATTTACATTACATTATTTGAAGCCCTCTTCCATTTGAAGTAAGTGGCGTCTCATTCCAATTCAAAAAAATCCTCTTATTCATCTGGACTCTGGTAAATCTACCTGCCAATACCTGCCAATACAACTAAAGAATGCAAGACAGACCACATGAAACAGTTTGAGAGATGTTTCATGTGCTGATGAAGATTTAAGAGACCTATGTCTCTGTCTATGTGCCTGGATGCATGTAAACAAGTTCTGCTTAAACTGTATGGGATATGTAGAACATAAGAGTAGAAAATAAGTTAAGTCTTTCCACAGATACACTTACCTCACTGTTCATTTGGCTCTAAAAAAAACACAATCTTTAGATCAATAATATCAACAAAGAGAAAGGTGCCTGACATGTTCACTGCAATACTGCCCAGTGCTTGTTTGTTTTATAGCCGGCAAGCTAGGAGAAGTTTCATGGCTGGTGAAGGAATTTCAAACCATTTAACACAGATGAAGCTATAAGAAAGGAGCGCACCAGATCGAGTTGCAGCAAGCAAGCACTGGCAAAAACACAGGAGATAGACGGCGGAGCAGCATCTGCTCCAGACAGATGTGACATTGAATCGATCATCTCTCATACCGACATCACAGCTATTCACAGAGACGACGATGCCAAATACAGCCTATTAGACCAAGTTGAAAATAGCCTCCAAAGGTCATCCCTTCTATCAGAGTCTTAGCAGGGTTATTCAATAATGAAAACACAGTCAGCCCCTGAGCACACGTAAATTATTTAAAGTATTTTGGGCCATTGATATTGTATTGGTAAGTTTAGCCAGTCACTGCTTTTAAACCATTATAAGAAATCAATAGGTTAATTTGTCACCACTGTGAAAATCATCCCAAAACATAACTTGTTACACACCAGAAGACAATGCTGATGGTTGTAATAACGTGGTTGTAAATAAGTATTGTTTACCTTTATAAACTTACACAAACAGAAACATAGAGACCAATTTAATATCAGTCTGCTGCTGCAATGAATGCTGTAGTATGGACAGCGAAAGACAGTGCAGCCATGGGCGGATGGGTTATTGAGCCTGATGCTGGAAGGCCTGACGTGAGAGATGGCTGTAGCCTCAAGGTTAGAATTACATGTTCAGCCCGCAGAGCAGCGGGGATATGACACGCCATTGATCCCAGTTTTAATTTTATGGTGGCTAACTCCAGATTCAAACGCTTTGGTGGGCTGGTAGCCTGACCCTTTTAATCAATCCTGTATCATTTAGTATTTAACTACCATTAACGCCTAGCTGAGTTTTCTGAAATGCCTACAGAAAGCGTTAAAGATAAACCAGAAGCTAATGTTGAGTCTGTGTGATGTTAAATAGAGATGTACAGATCACTAAATTTGTCACAAAGGATTTTACATTTCTTATGCTGTAGACAGACTGTATTAGTGTAACTAAAGCTAATGGGATAGAATAAGAAAGAGAAAAAGGACACAATTTAGGGTCCTTGAGATCTCTTGCATAATTCTTCTTGTGTATTATCTTTCTCCATATTCTTCTTCAGTGGTGTCTTTGCAGGTTATGTTGAATATCAATCTTTGTCCTTGGGGGAAAACTAGTGCAGCGTTTAGACATTAACAAATTGGTTTTCAATGAACAGCTTAGCCCTGCTGGTGTAGCCCAACACAACACAATTGCTGGTTCTGAACAAGATTTTACACATGACAGCCTCTCCTTTAGGAAAACTCTGAACAAAACCCTCTGTCTTCCTCTATATTTGTCTGTCTCTCTTTCTCTCTCTCTCTCTCTTGCGCTCTCACACAAGAAAACAAATGACAAAAATAGAATCATATGAAAAATGTTTCAGTTGAGGTGAAAATCACACTATGCTGCTGCTAAAAACAAAAGAGTCAGTAAAATGGGTATGAAACCTGCATCATTACACAGGGCCATTGGCAAGTAAACAGGGTGCAAACACGACTTGGCCAAGTGGACAGTCAGTCATTCACACATGGGCTCCCAGTGTGTGTGTGTGTGTGTGTGTGTGTGTGTGTGTGTGTGTGTGTGTGTGTGTGTGTGTGTGAGGGAGGGAGAGAGAGAGAGAGAAAGAGAGAGAGAGAGAGAGCTGGAGAGGGAGCAGAAGAACCTGGCTAATGTAATCCCATTACGGAGGTACAAGAGGGAGCAGTCACAGTGCTCAGCCCACACAATGGGCCGGCCTGCAGCCTGTGGCTATCAGCTGGATGGATGGTTTCTGCCATGCAGATGGATCATCGCAACAGCAGCAGCAGCAGGCCTGCCTGCCTGCCTCAGGCCTAAGGTGGAACTCACTCACACAGCCAGCCATTAGAATAGTAATAGGCAGTTGTTTCAAAATGAAATAGACTCTGTGGTTACATTGCTTCCTACTTAGCAGAAGTGTGGGATGTCAAGTCCTAACTCTTGCATATTTTCAAGTTTAATCACATGAATTCTCCATAAACTGCCCAAAGATAAATACCTCAGCCTCCAGGTTGTTTGCCTCCACAAAATAGTATGTTTCTCTAGAGGGGGTTACTGATGTTTCTTCTGTTGATAGTATTAATACTTTTTCAGTATTTTAAGACAATCTCACAAATTACACTAGGCTAAACAAATATAATAGTGCCATTTGTAAGATTCCTTTATAACACTGAAAAACCGATAATACTATCAACAGTAACCGCTGTTACTAAGCAATGTATATTAAGTTCTATCAGTCTTTTCAGTCTTCTCTGGGTGTAATAAGTACACTAGTAAATATCTTAATTTAACCCAATCTATTTTAACCTAACTCCTACAAATCCACACATACGCACACCTCCATTTAAGATAATACATTCAATTTTTTGTAGCTGGCATAGACTAGGCCAAAACTGTGTTTAAAAACGAGACTACAGAGAGATTAAAAGAGGTCTGTACTGCTGAGGGAGACCAGCCAGCCACCTTTTAAACTTATTTTTTGCTGTGTTCCATTTCATTATTGGAAAACACATCAGTTTTTCCCCCGGCTGCTATGTGGTGTAGGGAGGATTCCTGGACACAGAAGAGGGGGACTGATAAAGATAGAATTGATTCCACCCAGCAGCAGCGACAGCCATAGTGTAGGGGGCTCATTTTAGACCTGCAGCTAAATGTCTGGTTTTACTCTATCTCTCTCCCACTGTCTCTCTCTCTCTCTTTCTCGTCTAAAGGCAAAGTTGTCACCGAGGCAACATCAATCTGTTGCCTCATGGCTTCTCAAAGCATGCCTCGTCACTTCATGTGCAGGCAAGATTAAAGAGGTCATCTCAAAGTTTCCACAATCTAACAACCTAGCAGGTATAATAAAAAGCAGTCTACCTTTAAGGTACTTCAGGTGCTTTTAGAAAACACCTTCCAATATTGGCTTCTTCAAGCTAGAACCAGCAGCCAGTTAGCATGGCATGGCATTAGGACTTAAAACAGAAGAACTAGGATTTCAAACAGTAGCTGTATTAATAGCACAATCTCCTGCCTGATACTTTCTCTTTAATAGTCCAAGCAACAAACGTTCATGTGAGCGGCTGGATCAGCCCAACCTCACCAAAACAACACACAAACATCAATGTTAGTGATTGAGTGTTTTCTTGCTGTTACATGAATCTTAAGTGAACACTTCAGTCAGGGCAGGAGGCACCATGGTCACTATAGTACAGAGAAAATGGCAGAGAAGCTTGTTGCAAATCAGGAGAGGTCTTGGAGTGTAAAGGCCTTCAATGTACGAGACAGATCAGCAAAGTTTTTAATCAGCTTCAGACCAATATCCTGGCAGGAGTAGTGAGGTTTGCATAGAAAAAAAATCATGACAACACTATGGTACAACAGCTTAAATCCTTTAAAGATTTGCCTTCAGCTGACTTTATTATATTTATTATATGTATATATTTTAATATATATTCATTTAAATCTAATATAAAAAAACTTGTTGATCTCTAGTACATCTAGAGGTGCACCCCATACACACACATTAAGTATTTGTAAACCTACTGTGGAAATTGTTGTGAAAAAAATCAGAATATACAACAAAACCAGGATAAGAGCAGACAATAAGAAGGGACAATAAGGGGGAAAAAATCATATTGTTATGAGTCCATCTATGCTTCAGTGAGCTCCTCGTTTCAATATAGATGAAGAAAGCTAGGCCTGAGGACAGCAGTGAGATATGCAGGCAGCCCACACATATCTGATGATGTACAGGCCTGCCTGCCCATTCTAAAGAGAACACATTTTCCAGCTACCATTTTATAATTGTATTTTTTCCCTCCAAAAGGCCCTAGAGCTAGAATTGTATGCTCCATCTGAAGCGGCTGGTGTAGTAATGGGTCATAGTGATGCATTCATACTAGGACTGGCTTAATTGTATTATCAATCTCATCCAGACAGTGCTTTAGCCCCTCAGCTCTGGACATGCTACTGTCAGGCACTCCACATTAGTACTGGGAAGTGAACTATGAGGAATTGCAATCTCTACTTTCATCTGTTTCTCAAGCTTAAAACGGAAGGTTAGCTGGTTTAATGTTATCAGAATTTGGTCACTGCAATTTATGGGTTCTCATGCTCTTTTGTCATTGTCTATTTGTCTACCCATCTGTCTATCAGTCTCCCTCGCTCACTCTCTTTATCTGTTGCTTTGGTGTGCACTGTGTGTTTGTGGCCACTGAGTAAATACAAGTCTGTTTCATGCTATCTTTCAAAAAGTTAATTATGTTGAGCCCAACAAAGACTATGGCAGTGGGACAACTGCCCAGGTCAGCTCTTTGTTGTTCTGTCTTATTTTGTGTCTTCGTCTTCAACCATGCTTACTCTCGGCCTTTCTCTACTCTTTCTTTTCTTGGGGTAACTCCCTGCTTCTTCTTTCTCTCTCTTCTTTAACAGCAGCTCCACAAGTGGAAAACAGTTTTGAGATAAAAGCACAGAGAGCTTCGGAGTCCTTCGCAAGCCTAAGGCAAGGAGAAGGTCAACAGGCTTGCTAAGAAGGGCTGTTATCATCTTGGTAACATGTTATCGGAGAGCCTGCAGTAGTGTTTATTTACAGTTATTGCTCCCTCTGGGTGCACACTTCAACGCCTGGGGCTGACTGCTCTGTAATGAGTTCAGGAACACAGGGAGCCGATTCAAGAAAAGAAGGGAAACAAGGGAGGCAAGAAAACACTTGCCAATAACCAATAGGTCAGCAAGAAAAGAAAATCAAAGAACAGAAAATTCTGGTCTTAGAAAATGCAGGAAAATTAGACAAAATAAAGTGTTGGTCTCTCACATGCGGTTTTTCCTTTCCTGTGCCATTCAAGAGAAAGCAAATCAACCTGAACTGTGGCTTCTCAAAAGAGGTACAATCCAGTTAATGCAGGACAGCCGTAAATGGATCTTGACCTGAAGTAAACTGTATTTGTTCTCAGAAAAGGCCACTGCTCGGACTTAAAACACTTGATTTCCATCTATAATGTCCAGAATAGCCTATGTAATTTACTTTTTTCCAAGGGTGCTTTTCTGTCTGTTTGGTTGACTAGTACCAGTTGTGTGCTCTAATAAGATTGGTCTAATAGGCTGAAAGAATGGTGAAGTGGCAAGAGTCAAAGTTGGGCAAATCAGGAGTGTGTGTGTGTGTGTGTGTGTGTGTGTGTGTTTAACAGTAGAAAAGCTCTTCTTAGGGAACAGCATTTGAGGCTTTCACCAAGTCCTACTATTGTCAGAAAGAACAGAAAATGAAAACAGCAATGCTGAATACAATTCAAAAGGTTTGGCAAGAGATCAAGGAGTTTTTCAGCAATCACGTTGCCAAGCACTGCACCCAATCATTGTGTAATTAAGAAGAATTAAGATAGGAGAGCAATATACACATATATGCCAGAGTCACAAAGTGCAAATATGAATTCTGTCTTATTTCCTAGAATATACCATAAAAGTAAATCCATCCTATGACAACCTAATCCCCTTTCATACCATCGGATATGGAAGATTATGAGACATAATTTGGTAATTCAATTTAGACATAATTCATCAGAGCTGAAGAGCGCAGGGCGCTGTTTGGGATGAAGTTTCTCTGTCTCAGCAGGAGGTTGAAGATGATGCCAAGTTCATGATGCAGAGATGATAAGTAAAGTGACTTCATTTAGAAAGTAAGAACAAGTTTGATATTGTAAAGCAGAACTAAGGCATAAACTATAATAAGCAAGCAACAAAAATACAGCCAATGCATACAGTTGCTTAAATCAGATTTAAGCTCTAGTTAAATATGTCAATAGTTTGTTTTTACTAAAAGGTTGTCGTATCAGAAAAGAAAGATATAAGAAACAACAATACATTGCTTTCTTACAGCTACTACCTAACTATATTTCACATATACTGCAATTATATAAAAACATTAACATATATGTGTTCCTTGTATGTAAAATATAAACTATATATCAGTGGACAACTGATCAGTAGTGTGTAGTCTCTTCGTAGACGTCCCCTCAACCTCAAAAGTAAGAAAAGAGGTCAACAGTCACACAGGTGTCAAACTCAGCAGAGATGGAGGCAGTGTGAATGCAGGTATTAAAGCACTGGATCAGACATAAAACATTTTTTTCTAACTGTTTCATGGGATTAACATACTGATGCATAAATACATATGCCCACATCTGAATACTGGCAAGTGGGCAGTGCAGAAATGAGGGTTTAGGGTTTTTCTTAATGCACTGCAAAGCTATTCAGTTTGTCAAACTTTAATGTATTAAAGTGTGCACTGTGCTAACAGCTGTTAACATGTTATATGCTCATTGATGCACTATTCTTATCACAATTTGTATTCAGAATGGTCAGTATATACCTTGGGTATTTGAGCATCAATGAAAACTAAAAAAAAACATCTTCCAACACGTTCATCAATAAAATATGTTAAAAGTGTGCATAGAAATAAAATCTGCTAACAGCTTTTGGCCCCAAGAAATAAATCTCAATACCTGTTACTTTGAGCAGAAGACCTACGAGATAGCTGCCTGGATTCAGACCAAAACTCTGCTCGGTATTTTACCCTTCCCCATGTAAGTATATTCTGTACATGAATTTGTGTTATCAAACGAACCCTGGCACATCAATGAAGCTCATCTCAGAAAGAGGTTTTCTAAATAAATCAGGAGAACAAACACAGGCAGCTTGAAATATATGAACTGGTAAAGCATTACAAATCCTTGCCATTTTCCCAAACTGCAAAGTCTTGCCTCAGATGAAAAATGAGACGTCTGCTCTGAAACTGTGTTTATGCGTCAGGAATTGCTTGGAAATGAATTACTGGATGAATCACTGGAGCCTTGTGCGCAGAAAGCAATGCAGAAATTTGGTTGTAGTAATGTTCACTTACAACACTTGTATCAATGTGCTAGAGGCAGGCTCTACGCCTGTGAACTGTGCTGTTCCAACACACATTCAGGACACAAAATAGCCCATAACTTCAATTTAAAAACAATGACAAAGGTAATTGTCTCACACCACATATCTTAATAAAGATAGAAAAACAATACAATACATTTTTATGTTTACAAACATCCAGTGTTTAAATATTACTCCCCTCAACCTTTCCAAATCTCACAGCCACACTGTGTATACAGTTAATAATAAAATCCTTTCATTACTCAAATTTTCCAAAACAAGCCTGCTGCTGCTAGCATTTGGTGACATTTTGAGAAGATGAGGTTCTGGCTGAGTCTCCTATGTATAACTCATATCAGAGCCATCAACAATTAACTTACAAAACACTGAGGTTGTTTATACTACCTGCTGGCATCTCTGACCAGCCAAACTGAGCCAATGTGTTTACTCAGTGATTAGACATGATATGCAAAAGGCACAAATATGAAACAGGATTATCACTGCATTTCATGCAATGCTACTGAAAGTACTTTTTACCTTTAATGGCACAACACTCTGCCAAGTCTCAATGACCATATGATAAGGGTCAATTGCTGTCTATAGTCATTGTATATTGTATTCAAATTAAGCTGCAATAATAAACATGTTGCTTTGTAATTGTACATTGATCATCCCGGCACAACAATGGATATGTTGTCCAGCAAAACAACCTGTATACATGTTATATGATGAATTTTGCAAACAACTTCCCTTTGAAACAATCAGCAGATGGACTTTGGTTGCTAAAATCATCAAAATGTCCTTTACAACACTTGTTGCAGCAGTTGTGGCAAATGGATGAAAGACAGCTCATAGCGGTGGGTACCAAACTGTACATGAAGCCAAAAAAAATTGGTACAGGAAAGGCTTTTTGTGTGAGATATGTTAGACAGAAAACATGAAAATAAGACAATGTCGCAGACCTGTCTTTGAGCCATCAAATTCACAGCAATGTTGACAAAACTTTAATTGTGTCAGGGTCCCAGCGTGAGCCAGGGCGGTTGCTTTGTATTTTGTTTGATTATGTTTGCCTTTAGTTCCGGCCTTATTTTGAAATCTCTGACTCCCCTCTCATTTCAGGTGTCTTGACTGCCCCCTCCTCGTGTTCTCCCTCCTTCTCCTGGTGATCACCTGCTTCTCCCTAATGTGCCTCACCTGTGTCCCTTTGTCTGCCCTGATCCCTGTGTATATAGTCTACGTCTTCCCCTCACTTGGTGCCAGTTCGTCTTGTATACTACCTGACTTCCAGACGTCCTGTTCTCCAGTAGCCTGAGTAACTTTCTGAGCCTTAGTATTTTTGTATTTTGTTTGCCTGGTGTGTTTTTGAGACCATTTGAGTTTGTCTTTTTGAGAACCGTAGTGACTCAACCCTGTGTGTTTTTCCTCTTGCCGGCTTGTGCCGCTCTTGTGTTTTGCCCTGAGATCTTGTACTTTTGAACTGTGTTCCCTGAGTTTTCGGGCACAATAAATTGCTTTAATTTAACCCTCTGCCTGTCTCCCGTCTTGCGCTTGAGTCCGTCTGCAACCTCCCTGACAAATTGAGGCATTTATGACTTCATCAACAACATTAATTAAAGCATGAGTTGTTGTTAGTTGCAGCTGATGTTTGTATGAACAATTGTATGCAACATGTGTGGTAGCAATAGCACTGATAACACTGGGTTACCAGTACTGAATTTCAGGTAGCCCACTGCTGCTGGTACGACTATGACTTCAAATGTGAACAGTACCTGACCCTATAAGCTAAGCTAATTTTGCAAGCTACAGGTCAAACAACACTCAGATGACTTTTTATGCTTGTTGTATTAGGCCCACTGTAAGTGATTTTCCCCAATTAAAAGTCTACCACTCAGGTCAAGTCCTCTTCCTTGTGAAATCACTAACATAAAGTATTTCCACAACAGTGCCTTTTTTTGACATTGAATATTCAATTCCCTGACTATATTCAAGGCAAGCTTGAGCCCCTTTAAGTATATATAGTCATTTTATCCATGTGGTAATAAAGAAATATTTATTAAAATTATTTAAATGGAAGCTTCCCCCAGGGTCAAGTCAATAAATATCGCCAAGCCCAAAACAAATAACATGAAGTAGCATAGAAAAAGAAGTAACCTGACATAATATGTCCTAGGAAAGTCACAGACAGGGCATGATGATAATAAGAAAAACACGATAATAATAAAGAGCAATCTCTTATGGATACAAATGGCCGATAAATAGCATAAATCAAAAGCAATGGTTTTGCCAACAGTACCAAGACAACTCAAATTTATCTCCATACTCTGCTCTTGACTTAAAAGAAAAAGAGAGGAGAGAAAACTGCTAAAAGGGAAAACTGGAGAGGCCATTTAGTGATTTGAGCAGTGAAGCTTCTCCGCTGCCAAGGACATGTAAGAGAGACAGAGAGACTGGGAGTGCCTCTCAATACATCAGATGTCAGGAGTGCTCCCTCCCTCTCTCAGACAAATGGATCTTCTTTTGGAAAGCCCAGAAGAGACCATATTCTGAGGTCGGAGAGCTGTACAAAAGTCAAAAATCCAACATCAAAAGGTTATGCGACTGCACAGCATCTAGTAGCATGTTCATGTGTAGGGAGATAGGTGTGACAACATTTACAGCTCGTGTTGATTAAAAGGAAAGAAATGTATTGACAAAAAATATTTCCATCCTTGGGCTGCCTCTTATTCTGGATTGTTTCTTCAGAGGGAAGTGAGGTGATGCAGAGAGCTGCATACTGCTGCAAGCTCAGGCCTCTTCAAGCCACTCATTCTGAGGGTCTGGCTTGATTGTAAAAACGTTTCCCTCTTCTTTAATCAATGGAAACTCAACTATCCTGATTCATGGGGCACTCTGGAGTATATAAATATCTTCTGACAAGCATGACTGCGTTCTACCCACACCAGCTACCCCTCACCCCTAGTGCTCCTATTGTTCTGGTCTTCTGTAGTACAGTCCTTTCCCTCTTCCTTTACATCTTTCTTCCTCTCTGTTTCTGTCGCTTTGGCTATGACCCCAATCAGCCTTTTTAGAGGTTTAATTTGCAGCTGGAAAATAGATAAATTTGGACACATTAAATACAACATGCAATGCTGGACAACTGCAATGTTTTCTTATATTTTCATTTATCCTTAATCCTAATCCTGACAGTCTTCGAAATTATCTGTAAGGCTGATATGTACAGAGCAAATCAATCAAGTGCTTGATTTTTATAGAATCTAGGACATAATTGGTGGAAGCCTTAACTTGGAAAATATTCATCGATCATCTGAGTGGCAAAAATGTGGTAAA
Source organism: Parambassis ranga (assembly GCF_900634625.1). Lineage (NCBI taxonomy): Eukaryota > Metazoa > Chordata > Actinopteri > Ambassidae > Parambassis > Parambassis ranga. Next base: position 11,911,210 of record NC_041025.1, read on the forward strand.
AATGCTATTTCTTAGAATATTTTGTTAAATGGAAAAGGTTACTTTAAGGGTATACAAATAAAAAATAAACACATAGGAATAATTTAACATCTAGCGTGTGTCACAGATTAGTAACTGAACTGATAAACAACAAATTTACAACTTCACCATACAAAAGATGGGGAAAACAAACAGAAAACATCCCTTTAATATAGCCAGTACACTAATCTCCCCTTCCCTCAGTGATGTCAAAACATGCCACCAGGAAACACAAAGCAGCACGGAGACCAGGAAGAAGGATACATTTTGTGTGAATGGACAGACAGAAAAATGAATGTGTCTTTCTACCATGTGGAGATTTGTTTCCAGTGTAAAAGAAACTGTGGTGAATGTTCATCCAGATCAATTGGACACAGATTTAACTATTTTTGGTCTAACTGTCAGAAATATCAATAGGTGCATATCTGCTTTCCAATCTGCCATATAAATTGGATGATATTGACTGAATTGACTGTAAACCCAGATGTGTCTGTAAGTTGTGCTTATCAATGGACCCCATTAAACACTTGTCACCCCTGGGGAATTTCTTTGACCACGCAAGTCATTGTCAGCAGAGAGCAGACTAAGGAATCAATGAGCGCTTAATTACATCTGGTGCACGGTCCAGAGGTGCAGTAAAACAATACGCCCCGCACAGTCAGTGACATCCTTTGAAGAGACAGATGGCGCTTTAGTCAGCAACATTGTGAGGACGCATTCACAAAAGAATTTGAGACTTTGCTGAAAATGTCAACAGTTGGAGCATCTGACGAAACAAATGTGACAGGACGAGATAAGACTGTCATTTGGATTTGACTCCAAAAAAAAAACAATTAGGCTTCTTTTATCACTTTCATGAATCTCTGCCAGTTGACACAATACACTACAATAGGCCAGAACTTAATGATTGGCAAAATCATCTATTTTCTACTGTACATAGCATAAAATGATCCCAATAAGTAAAACTATTCCAACATGAATATGAGCATATTAGTCAGTACAACAGTAAAACAGCTAAAAAAAAAAGCCATAATGTTGAGGTCCTCCTGTACACAATGCTGCAAAGTGGAGGTCATGCTGCAATTCATCTTTAAGCATATGTTTATATGGTTTAGAATGACTGTTTCGGAGGACCTGTTGTTGGCTGGGACATCTACCGCATGTAAATCTGTAGGCCATCTCTGGCTTGATCAGCATTGGGCTGACAACAAAGTGAATTAAGCCTCATCTAAATGTAAATGAGGTTTTATACCTTTGGCAAACAGCTTACATAACCACTGTCTATTTTAATAAACCAATTAAATTTTATTCTAAGCTATACTAACACAACTAAATAAAATCTCTGCTTTATGAAAATGTAGAAGAGTGAGGAGCACAAAACCGTGCATAGTTATAGGTCTGCAGACATATCTAATGCTGCTTTCTGCCATTCAATCTGGTTTAAGAGGTAGACATACACTGTCACCAAAGACCACTTCAATAGCTTTGAGAAATGCACGTGCCAGGATCATACACACACACCTACCTCCAATTTCCTCCCTGTCAATGCTATCACACGTATCAGCCGAATATGTGAAAAACGGCAATCTTACAAGCTCTGCTGATACTTGGGGAATGCATGCTGCCTTATCAGGAGGCTCTACACCTAATGTTAACACGATATATGCTATGACAATCCTTGACCACTTAACAATCTGGACATACCTTCATATGTTGCTATTTTCAAGGACTATTTTTAAACTCTGCTATCTTTGTACACTTTCGGGAATCATGTGTATAACAGATTGTAGCAGAATGAGACTAAAAAAATACATTGACATTAAGGGTGCAACAAAAAAAAATACACTTTTCTTAAAGAGTGTTGATGAAAGTACTTGAACCACCTCTCTTGCTCTTTACTGTTTGGCAGCTGTGCATGTGTGACAGCAAACAAAAAAAATGCATTCAGGGAGAATTTCACTATGATAAGTAAGGAGGACATGCTTGGTATGTCTGTTATGCTTGAAAAAGATACATATTGGACTAATAAAAGTCACATATAGCCGCAGGTTGCAAAATATTCTATCCATTAATTGAAAAGTGAAAGTGTAGTTTCATTCGTTTGTTTTTTTATTGGTTATACTTATCCACGGCTTGAAAAAAAATGGATACTTGATTTTTGGCTATGTGTTTGTGTGGTGCAATTAATGCTGTTTTAAATCTGTGCCAAAAAGTGTTTTATTCTTTGTTCTTAGTTCTTAATTTCAACAAACACTGTATTATCAGGACCAGATATTTAATAGAATAGGTTTTTCTTCAACAACTGGCTGTTGATTAATATCAAAATCAAACATAATAAACCACCTTCAGATCTATGTCTTAGGTTATCTTTAAGAATAACACTTAAATTGTGTAAGCTGTGAACTTGATGAGTCTTTTGTATACATTTTGGTGTACTAGAACCATAGAACCTTTCATTGCTAGTGTGTGGGTTCATCACAGACAGCGTAGGTTTTAAGTGTGGCATTACTTCAGGAAAAGTCCTGAATGACCATGGTAAACTGTCAAAAAGTTAGCCAGGATGAGAATGTAAAATAATATAAATACAATTTTTAAGTAATGCTGAGAAAACCAGAAATCTTTCAAAGAAATAGCAACAAGTTATTAATTTGACATCAGCTAGCAAACATCAATTCATGCCCCGTTCTAACTTTAGTAATGCATTTACTGGAAAGAGATTAATATCAATTCCATAAATCATTCAGGAGATACATCCGCAGTCAGAGACACTTATGTTAGCTGATCTCAATGTGGGAGCTCAGCACCCATTAATCAATGTCTGAGCTTCTCTGGCCATGTCATCTGGGAAAAAGGCAAATTTATAAAAAGGGCAATCACAACACTGATATCTCAGCCCAGACCTCCTAATTTAGATCACTGTTACTATATATCTGCACTCACTTTCACATGCTTTCTGTTTTACAAAACTCTTGATTAGGTTCGTCATCTTCTTTTAATCTCTACATAACGGTACATGATTGGTTTTCTTCATGTGAATTAATTAGTAATAAGCTGAAGACAAGTCTCAGCTGTGGCAAAACATAATTGTGTTTGATCCAATGACCTCAAGCTCACTGAAAATCAAGTCTATGAGAGGATCCGTTTCGGTGAACAGAAAGCATACAGGGTGAAGTTAAAGCTAACCTTGTAAGCGTAACCACTAACGTTAGCTTAGCATAGTCAATGAATGGAGTTCTGTCTATCCAACTAGCATGCCATGAACAACAGTGAGCAACACAACACACGCTGTCCATCCGCTGGTAGGAGTGTGCTCACCTGTATGTGCTCACACATGTCTGTGTGTGTGTGTATGGACAGGTATAGACCTGTTCTATAGGAAATGTAACCATTAAATGACTTCTGTTGTGATCTGGCACTATTTAGAAAATAAAATAGAATAAAAATTGGCTTGACCTAATATAATAATAGGGGAGACACTGCTAATCATGGAAATATGAAACCTCACCTGTTGAACTAATTCTCTACACAGAGATTCAGCCCAAGAGAGACCTGCTGACTCCCTAATGTGCTCAATTTCTCTGGTTTAGTGTTTGCCTGTGTGCGGCTCTTACTAGCCATCTTTGCCCATAATTAAGACATAGAATTAAGACAAGATAGCATCTTCACTGTCATGCTATTCAGTTGGCAGAAAGGAAAAGACATTGACAATGGCATTTGGAGCGTATATACCTCGGGCTTCCGTTTGTACCGTCAACAATACAGAGAGAAGTACCAGGGTAGAATTTAATGTGACTTAACAATCAGTCATTCATAATGACCCAGCATGTGAAGAAGAGCATGCAAAATCTTTTTCAAATGTGGCCTAGAAATGAAAAATTATTTTCATTAGTTTACCAAACTGCTCCAAGATACACTGTGTACTGATGACAACCACAAATATCACTGTTGAACCTGAGGATTACACTAAGTTTAAATGTAAGTAATGATCACCCTTTGTCTTGTTCGTGCTGTCTACTCACCACTCTCAAAGCATGCATCAAAAACCAGATGTCCTTTTCGTGGAGCTCCTGAGTATCCTGGCGGGCTCACCATCAGCTTGTTAACATTCCCCACCAAGGCATCCTCTCCTCCAGTTTCACTGCCTGATGAACAATTACAATATTTATACATTTATAAAACTAAGGTTTGACAATTAAAACAATCATTTTGTATGCATGTAAACCATCTTCAGTGCATTGATTTGCCTCTAATAGTGTAGACTGTGTCTGTGTGTGTCCCTGGGTAAAACTAAAAATGAGGTTATTTTATGTTTTAATACCAATCAGGGAGAAATGTCACTGCCAACATGGCAATAATTTGTGCTTCAGGCAAAAGCTTTGAGAAGAAGGTGGATACATTTTAAAACCATTCATACATGATTGTTAAACACTGTAGTATTATTATATTTTACTTGTATTAATAGTGATACTACGGTACTCTGTAAACAAAATAAAGTGACACAAAAATGATGAAAGCATAGGATGTTTAGACACTTGACTACAGATCTTATTTCACTATGAAGCATATTTGTGTGGTTTCATATGAAATCTGTGGCTTTTCATCTTACTTTATCTCTCCATAGCATAGGTGTTAATGGAAATAATAATATAACCGAGCTGTTACATTAGCTGTTTTCCGTTAATGTTTACAAACATTATGAACATCACAAAACTACTGCCACAACAAAGAACGCGTGTGGTTCAACGGTAAGTTATGTTTTCCTAATACAGTTGTGCTCACCATTTGTTAGCAGGCTCTCACGTACTGTAACTTTAATTTAGACGAACAACGGAAAAAAACTTCAGCTTCAGTTAGCTAGCTAATTAGCTCACAGCAGTTCAGCAAGTGGCTAATCTCAGTAACACAGCTAGCTAGCACGTACCCCTTGCAAATACACCTGCACGTTTTTGCACGTCCATACAGTAGCGTAGTACACGTGGAAGCATGTAGCTAAATAGTACAGTACACTGCTCGCATGCGGTTCGCTGTGCGGCGTACGAACGACAGTATCAGCACAGCTAGCTCATAACTGCTGGGGATATGATTCATGTTTACATTCCTGCACCTGCTAGCACGGAGGTTAGCACACTTAACGTTAGCGTCAATGTAAAGACAAACCGCGAGACAGACACACGCACGTATTGTTTGACTGATAACAGGTTACAATGCGCTTCATTCTGCGTGTGTAGCAATGCAGAGGAAGCCAGGCACTTCTCGTGTTTACACACCAGTCTCGACGTCTCTAACAGTGTTCTCCTCCATCTTCCTCTCCATCTGTTTCAAAGCAGCCGACGCTCTCTGTGTGTTGCCAGGGCAACGGAGCAGGAGGAACAGGAAGGGGCGCCGTCAGCTCCATCAGTATGTGACATTCATGCACTGCATAAAGGTAACCGGAATTGCATTTAGTTGTTGAATTATATCTGCACAAATCAGAAAATAGGGATTCTGCAAGTAAATAGTACATTTCTCTGCATGATCTGTTCAGCAAGAGTGAGGCTGATCGAGATCATTGCTCAGGAAAACTTTGAAATGTAGTTATATTTATTTCACTTCACAACTATTCCTTACATACAATCATCTAGTGTTTTTGGAAAACAGCTGAATGCCAGTGTGACATTCTTCAGGCACCACTTCCATTACAGTGTCTTTAAACTGTAGTGTGTATACTACACACACCTCACTTCATACCTGAAATAAACCTCATTTTACTGGAATTTCCAAAAGAAAAAAAAAGCCAATCACTGCGAGCAGCAGTCAGAGATTCTGAATTATCCTGCAGATTGATTAAAGCTGGAGATTTTCTAGACAATTGGAGCAGAGATGTCATCAAGGCCAATCAGGCCTGGCCCTATTCCTTTCCCATTACAAAGGCTGCACCTGATTAAGTACATCAAATGAGCAGCCGCACAACTCCTGGAGCAGGAGGCATACAGGCTGCTGCTAATTTCCAGGTTATAAGCTGTGTGTAACAGGAGCAAATGAATAAGACCAGGCGAGAGGGCAATGATTTTTTTTTCTGTGTGCGTGTGTGTGTGTGATCTGTATTTGATGACAAGCATCAACAGGCCGCTGAGTAGATAGGTCGGGCTGATTATTTCTCAGATGACAGGAAAAAGAATACAGAGCTGCTGTGTAATATTTTAGTTAAAATTGAAAATTGAATAGCTGTCCTCCATGCTATGTCATTCCTTTAACACTATGCCAATTAAAGAGTTCTATGGTGGTACGATCATTCATTTTCAAGGGTGAGACTGAAATTGAATTATAGAGCATGAGAAAAATGAATTAGATATGCTACACGTCCCCTTGTTTCTCAGCTCTTATCAAACAGAGAGGCTGCATGGGAGTAGTAGCATAAGAACCCCGCTTGTCTTCTGTAGTTGGAGCCACTACATGCCATTGATGAAATTCACAGAACAGATGTATTGTAACACTATATATAAACCAGTATAGGGCTATGATGTGACAGACCATGTTGACGTTATGGTAAGTTGGGTCAGGACGTCATTCTTAATCATTCACGTGCCTTTTTTTTTAACGTGCCCTCCTGCAATGTTTGAAGAAAAAATAGCAACAATACGACTCTCTCGACTTATTCTCTGCATGTATGCAGAATGCTTCTTGTCACGGTGTCTGCAAAGTGCATCAAATATTTAATTAACACATCCATCACTGAAGAAAACAGAATAACATGAAAGAGTAGAATATTCCACACCACGGTTTCTCAAATCTTAATTATCCCTCAGGAGAGTGTATTTTTATATGTTTATAAAAACATATTTGACCTCTAATGATTCCATGTGCTTCACATGTAGATATCCTTGTCATGGGTACATTCAGATACAGTAACTTTGATAAATTGAGGCTATTTTTAAGCATGGCTTGCTAGTGACTGGAGGACACCACCACATTATCACAGTCATGTACAGAACATATTATAAAGCCCCTCAGGGAAACAGCAGCTTTGGCACAGCGAAGGTATTTTCAAGCCTTGCTTTTCATTCTTTCAGAAAGATACTCTTTCTTCTGAACTGTAAACTGATCAAATAAGTCAGCGCTGGTAGCTCAGTACCACAAAAAAAAAAAACTGACAGAATTTCTTGTTTATATTTCTAGCTTGAAAATTTGTGTATCTGTGTGGGTGTGTGTTCATGGGGAGCAATTTTGTGTTTGTATTCCAGCAAGTACAGGAAAACCCTTTTACTCCGGCCAGCTAAGGACATCCACACATAAAGTCCATCATCAATGAAGGAGCAAGTCATGCAAAAATCAAAACATAGGGCACAAGTGGCACAGAGTTGCAGACGGCTGGTCGTGAGAGGAAGGGGGGGAGCAAAGACCAGCCGGCAGTACACAGAGAATCACTATGGTGACAGCAATCAGGGGGGCTCAGGGGAGTGAGGCTGGGTCAGAGAGGAAGGCTTGAGAGGCAGCTGACTGAGGAATCAAGCCTCACTCTGGATGATTTAACTGACAGCTCCCCCCAGGGCTGTGCTGGACCAGCCGTCCTCAGAGACCACAGGCTTTACAGAACAGGGATGAGGGCTAGCAGCTCTTTTCTAAAGGAAAGAAATAAATGGAAGTGGAGCCAAGACAGTAACAACAGTACCAGACCACACTGATGTTGTTATCCTGCTACTGACGAAAAAAAAAGCATTTAGATAATATTTTACGGCACGCCCTTCAATACGTGTGAATTTTTGAACCTATTTTTTCTTTCCTGTTGACACAGCAAGCTGCTTCGTATCTCAGCATTCCCCCCTTCTCTCACCCATTCATCATCACCCACTCCTCTTCCTTAATGTGTCGCTTTCTCTCTCTCTCTCTCTCTCTCTCTCTCTCTCTCTCTCTCTCTCTCCACTGTGCTGGACAGCATCCACCTAAACAGATGGTCCAGTGTCAATAGGCTGCTATTAACTGGCCGCTCTCCCCACCCTGATCCAAGACGGCAAAAAGCACATTTAAAGCACAGGGAATAAATTCCTTGAGTCCTGAGTAAGACATCCCTAAGATCGGATTAGTGAAGATGATCTTGTTAATGGTAACATCCTCATTATATATTACTTTCCTAAAACTTTGCATTCAAAAAAAAAATAGACGGTTTTACACCACTGCATATGCAAATACAGTGTTATTAACTTCAAACATCGTATAAATCATGTCATTGTCTTACATCTAGTCCATTTTTTATAGTTGGGATCTCCTGCCATCCCCTGTGACTGGTTGCTTCGTCATCTCTGTGCCACACCCTGCTGAGGAAAAAGGACAAGCACCTGACCTTGGTGTTCACATCATCCCAACCATCACTTTTCCCTCTGGTAGACATCACTGAGAGGTAATTTCTTCTCTCTTTAGGTCCTTTGAGAGTGTACAGGTTTTATTACATTCCATTAAATTAGTTCACTGCCACAAAAACACCTCAGAGAAGGTGCTAAGTGATTCCAAAAACACTCTTCCAAACTGAAATCTGCATCCATGTTTTTGTAAAAGCCCTAATTAGACTGTCACCCCTCCTAACCTGGTAATTACTCCTAGTCGTATGTTTGTTTTGGTCAGTGAGTGAGAATGTTATTCCTGAATCTATATGAGTGTTATATAGACACACACCATAAAAAGAGGAGAAGAAAGGAAAATGTAAAAGATAGGAGTGGCACGGAGAGGAAGGGATGTGGCGAAGATGGTGTCGCTGCTGCTAGAACAGTCTTCCCACCTTGTGGTAGCACAGTGAACTGTAGCTGCCTCAATGCGTGAGCAAGAGAGAGAGAGAGTGATGATGCAGAGAGAGATGGAGTGAGAGAGGGAGGGAGAGCAAAGGAGAGAGCCAGAGGGAGCGATACAAGGAGAGAGAGAGAGAGAAAGAGAAGTAGAGAGAGAGCAAAAGGGAGGGGAGTTTAAACTAAGTGCTATGTTTTGGGACAGGCTAATCTGCTAGCGAGCAGTGTGAGGATCGGAGCGTATTGTGTGAGCCAGTGTGTGGGGGACAGATAAGGGAGCCAGCCAGCCCGCCAGCCCGACCCACCGACTGCCTGACTGCCTGTTTTAATGTGCTGACTCTGGGGAGATTTTAAAAGACAGCATATTGACTCCTAAGACGTGTGCGGAGACCCAGGGCACAAACGCCACCACTACAGCCACAGCCAGCAGAAGTGCATCAGCAGACAGGGGGAGAGAGAGAGAAATAGAGGACTGAGAAATCACAACTCCAAAATCTGAAAATTAAAGAGGATTTTTTTTATCCCCCTTTTTTCAATTGATTTGATTTTTTTCTTTCTTTGTTGTTTTTTTTGTGTTCCTGTGACTGACTCCCAACCATAAAGAGAGAGAGAGAGAGAGAAAAAAGAGGGGAGCAAAACAAAACTGAAGAGAATCTGAAAATAAAAGGACAGAACGAAAAAAAAGCACCGAATCTGAACATGTTCGAAATAAGCCGAACACTCAACGCTGCTTTGTTGAGCAATGAGGTAAAGAATCTGGATTTTTTTCCTCCACACCTCACCTGTGTATGTCTGCTGCCAACCATTCTGTCATGTGTGTGTTAGCGTATGTCCGTGCTTGTCTGTACACTGTATGCTCATAGCCAGAAGACAGAGGGGATGATTGATAACAGCAGCTGTTTATTATATTTTTTCCCCAGCATGATGGCTGGTACAGAAAGAAGGGACTGCTACGCTTCTCACACTCATCCTTCTATGTAATAATACATGGAGAGACAGTGCCTAGACTTTATTTCCCCCTATTGTAACAAAGCCAAGGTAGCCGTCAAACCCCATCATACACAGGCTTGCTTGTGAAATTGTCCACCTGAGGCTAAAATTGTATGTGTGCCTTCATGTGACGTACAGTAAGTGTGAGTGGGGTGTATGTTCACATATGCATTTGTGCGAGAGCAAAGTGTTCTGTAATCCCCCTCTACCTTTCCTCTTTCTGCATGTTTCCCCCACTCCCTCCTCTGTCCTTTACCATTCTCACCATCATCCCTACCTGCTATTATCTGCTCTCCTTCCCTTCTCTCACACCCATTCTCTCTTTCTCTCTTTTTTCCCCTCCTCTCTGTCTACTCCCATTTCCTCCTGTGTCTGTGTATGAGAGTGTGTGTTCTGTGAGCAGCATCTCAAGATGATGGCGAGGTACGGGCAGCTCTCGGGACTAGCAGCCAGTGGCGTGGGCTCCGTCCCCGAGACGCACTCGCCGCTATTTCCCAGGGATCTCCTGTCATCGCCAGCCCAGATGGGCTACAGGTCACCCTTGGTAAGAGGATAGACAGACAAATATTATCTCCATATCTCTGTTAATGAATACGGGCAAGCATAATTCCAAGAAAAGAAACAGGAGGGCAGAAGAAGATAGTGATGACTGGTGTGTATGGTAAATGTGTGTGTGTTTCTGTGAGAGTGTATGTGCGTGTTGGCAAAAAGAGCAAAAGGGCAGAAAGAGAGCAAATCAATTGTGGGATTTTTTTGCCTTTATCCCCAATGGATAGTATTAGTAAATATTTACATTGTAATGTTTGTTCAATTACCAACGCCTACTCTGTCTTTAGCCTCTGCCAGTCAGACTGTTATCATGGGAATTTGAGGTGTTTGTGTGTGTGTAAGCGTGTGTTTGTGTGGGTTATGTATTTTTTGTTTGTTGAATTGTCAATAAGGTTTTGTAGTATTTAATATTTATCAGTATTTTCCTTGTAAATAAATAGATGAATACAGCACTACATTTAAGAACTTAACAGCAGCCTCGAAAAAGATAGAATATTATTGTCAAAGCCTGAAGAGCAGGTTAATATGACATATTTCAAGACACTTAACGATGTCTATCAATCAGACATCAATCAACATGGCAGGTCAAGTCAGTAGAGGAAGCAGGAACGTTGTTAGACAGATGGGACGTTTTTGCTCTGGAGTCGACATTACTCTGCAATTTACATAGAAAAGATGACTTCAAGGGGAATGAGAGAGAAAAAGGGGGCATGAGAAAACCCTGAGCTTTTAGGCAAAAAAAAGCGTTGTAAGAAAATCCCTGACTCGCCGCATTAAAGCGACATGAAGCTGTGGGTGTCTAATCTGCTGTGGGCTCTTCATTGGTTCGGCTCCCCTTCAAACTGGCTCAGATCCACACCCCAGAGCCTCCCGGAAGCCTTCATAACCCACTGTCATGCTGCTGACTGTACCCAGAGGTTTCCGTCAAGTGTATGCAAATGCGTGGTGAGGATAAGCAGTGAAATGCGTCCGTCAGGAGTTTGACTTCAAAAAAAATGTTGGGTTTTTTTCAGTTTTTGCTTTCAATTCTTGCGCTAGTTCAAAGACATCTGTCTAGTGTTTTGTTGTCATTATGCAGAACACAAAGCACTGTGTTTCCCACTGCCCATTCAGACTCACAACAGTGTTATCGGCTGTTTGCATAAAGCTGCTGGACCATAAATTATTTGTTGAAACCAGTGAAACTAATTAGTTGAATTTATTATATAAATATGATTGACATGTTAACATATGCTGATGAATCTTATCAACATCTTATTAGATGGATTTTTGAGGCGATTACTTAACCAGCTGCAAGGTGGTGCGTGACGATTAGATGACTAGCCACACGTTATATTAAAATTTCGCAGTAGGAGGTGAAATGAAAAGAAAACACAAAACATAGACCACACTAATTCCAAACATAGTTATTAATTACTGAGCGACTGTGATGTCATCATACCTGGGTTCATTTATGGCAAAAAATGCTTTGGTTTATTTGTGGGATTTTGCACGTTTGTCATCAGTGTGTTTCTGGTGATGAGGCATGTTCCTGTGTGTTTATGTGTGTGTGTGTGTGTGTGTGTGTGTGTGTGAGAGAGAGCGAGCATGTGTGTAAGTGCATACGCACGTGTGTGTGTTTGACAATGTGCGTGTGTGTCTGTGCATGATTACCCTGGTTAAAAAAGACCATCGTTATAGTGATTAATGGTGCCTTCATTAAGCACAGCCAGATCATTTGCATATATTAGATAAATGTGCTGGAAGATTCTGGTGGCTTTGGTTTGTAAAGCCTCCAAAGCACCATTCTGTTTTTTTTATTTTATTTTTTTTATTTAAACAACGGGTGCAATCAAAAAGGAAACACAGCGACGGTGTAACACTGATGCCTATATCAAAAACGAAGTAAGTTTACTGTTTAGGAAAAGAAGTATTATATATGGTATCATCAATCACTCTAACAGCTGGATTATAATACTACTCAACATTAAACATTTAATACACAATTGAATAAAATAAGTTCTCAGATAAATGAACCCTAATATTTACAAAACACTATGCAGCAAAGTTTACTATTACTTCGCTTTGTAATGTGTGTATAGTGTATAGTATGTTTAGAGCTTTTTTGCGTGCTACATGCCTTGTCTGTGTGTGTCTGTGTGTGTCTGTGTGTCTGTGGGGTTGTGTGCAGTCATGCATCTCATGTTTCAAGCTGTAGGATGGCACGTTTAAAAGAACGTTTATCAAATTAAATACAGAGGCCATCAGTAACCAGCGCACACAGAGAATCACGCAATTTTAGCTGAGCATCCGCAGTATCACCATAACCAGGATGTCCACCTTAGACAAAGTAGATGAAATTGTGGCTAACACGTGCACAAAAAATTGAACTGCAAATGATTCATTTTTTTTTCAGTCACTGAGACCTAATTTTCAAAAGCCCACATGCAAAAACCTGCAGTGCACCGTGCTTCAGAGCTGAATGCTGTTAATTTGTAGAAAGCTCCACTGATTACCCACTGCAGGCAGCTGCCGTTCTCTATGTGACACTAGGCTTTGTTTGACAACTCCAATCTTTTCTGTTTCAACATTTTAAAAAAAAGAGACGGAAGGTTGCATTTCAAACCTGCCTGAAGTCATTTATCGTCACCACAACAAGTAAAAGCAGAAGAAGAAAAAAGAAAATAGGGCTGAGGGGTGGCCGTAGTAGTTGGCAAACATGTGAAGCCGCAGTATATCAGCAGCCATGAGATAGTTAGAGGTCATCTCTATTTCATAACAATGATTAGCTTCTTCCATCTGCTGCTCACTGCATTTCCCCTTTCCTTGATTGCAGTGTTCTCTATATCCAGGAAATTAGTTCGTTTATGCTCCACAACCCTGCTGTCACTGAGGCACAAACAGGTGCAGCAGACTGAACGACGCCACAGAAGGAAAAAGACGCTCATAGAAAGAGAAAGAGAGGCATTGAGATGTGTGGAAAATGCAGTAACAACAATAATAATCATGGCACAAGTACAATGGTGGCTGATTAATGCGCTTATCATTTGATATTTTCTGAACAAGAACCATCGAGTCATATGAAAAAGCTGAAAGGAAGTGTAGAAAAAATATGCACAACAACAAAAGCCATATACTTTACATCATTTTATGCTTTTAATGGCATGTATCACAGCACGGTTCGATGCAGTGCTCTGTTCAGGAAGGCGTTTTTTTGGCTATGCTGCCGACCACATCATCCCTATAGATGATCTCAAACTACACCGGGTTACAAATGCACCATGATATAGAATTTACATACCACATTGCATGAACACACGCGGGGAAGCTTATGTGTGTGTACATCGTGTCATGTTTGCACTTGATATGAGCACATGTGGGATGTCAGCTATGAGGAACACAGAGAGAGGACACTGCAAGGGGGGCCCGAAGGGTTCAGAATTGTTGGAAGAGCTGTTTTGTGTGTGTGTGTGCTGGCCACCAGTGCTGCAGGGAGGGCCTAGTGATCAGCAGCTGAGCCTGTGTCCCGCTGGGAGCCATCACTGCAGAATGGAGCAGGTGTCTGCAGGCTCATGCACAGACAACACACACACACACTGTAAAGCTGCAGGAAATATCCTATTTTTTCTCTTTTCCCTTACTATCTCTATCTCTTTTTGAGTCTTTGTACAATATTTGGGTAATTTAGCTTGTCTACAGGGTGCCTTTTGCATGTGTTGCATGACACAGCTTACCTAAATGCTCATTAGCTATTTATCAAACTGTTCTGTTGACGAGACGTGGATGTGATCCCTATAGTAGACTAACCTCAGCATAGCCTGCTGCACCGGTTTACGCTGCTGTCCACGCCCAGCCAAAGGTCACCGGTGATTTCAATAACATAATGGAATTCTATATATATTTGTGACAAAAAACAGTAGTTATGTGTTGCTGAACAAATTTACATAAATGACCCTAAAGTCAGAAAAGAAAATCCAGTCAAAAAAATGTACAAATATTTCTGTTCAGTACTGGCCAAGTTGTTGGTGTCAGTTAACCTTCAATATGCCAGAAAAATAATGTTTAATCATCTTTGCTTTATTATCTATAAATGTTTGCATAAAATTTTGAAATGATAATGTCACTTCATTAACAAACATGGAGTCATTTTTAGAGGATCGGGCAGCATAACAGCATAACCCATAATTCTATTGTAATCCACAGGGTCACACCCACCACTAAAAACCAAAGCAGAAGATGTGAACCTGCTATTATTCCTTCACTGATTGACAGATCTTTAAATACATGGATTAACATCCTAATCACAGGCATCATAATTATCACAGTTTATATAGTATGGGATTATCTATCTGTGAATTCTAGTGGGGATTTACCTCGTGTCTGGGGCTACATTTGTACAGTTCAAGAGGCTGAATGGAATAATCTCAACCCCTGCTGTACATTTTTCTTCTTTAATATAAAAAAATCCCCATGCTGCTTATTGTGCTTAGTAATATAAAACATTTAATTTCTGGGACACATTCAGAGCCTGTCTTGGACATCCAGTTGTAGTTATTTCATTTGGCTTAGGAGGATAAATATACAGAGAATAATGAAACAGGCATGTTTTAGGAGAAAGTGGGATTGTATTCTGAAATTATTGTATTCGACAGTTCATATGGAAACACAGAAACAATCTGGATGACACATTCTTCCACTTAGTGATTAGTTTGTGGTGTAGTAGTAGTTTTTGTGGTGTATGGATCATTCTGGGATGCTGAATAAATTATGTCCTGCGGATATGTCTGCATCATAAAGACCTAACATGGCTTCAGCCACCTTTTAAGAGGAAACATGCTTATTGTTGCCTGTTGATGCTAAGCTGACAAACACTGACCATACTTGAGTGATTGCATGCGTCTCTGATCCTGGCATGTTGATGTACAGCTTTTTTTTCCTCTTCTCAAAATTGATAGTTTCAAAGCTGATGCATTTTAGTGATTCACTGATAATTGCTGGGGATGAGGTAAATATCTGCTGTCACCATGAATAAATGATGTATAGCTGACTTGTGCTTTAGTGGGGAGGCTGAGTGACCATTGAAGCTAATTTAAAACAGCTTGCCACCAGGTCCCTTTGAAGGAGCCTGTGTTTATACTGTAAAGGCAAAAAACAAAATATATTGGAAAGTGATGAAAGTCATTTTTGCTAAGTGGAGGCTAACGCTATAGAACCGGGAGATGCAACAAAAGCATGCCCGGTGTCTCGTTTACTCGTGACTCGGGTTTTCTTCATAAACTCTTGCCATCATTCTGGGAAATAATTTCTTGAGTGCAGAAGACTACTATATTTAAACGGCTAAATGTTTCAAACAACACAAAATATCTGAAATTTGTCTCCAAGCATGTAGGCATTTAAGCTGAAACCCAGTGGGGTTTTTCTCTGTGCATTACCCACTTGCTTTTCTTCAAGCATGAGAAAGGGCGGTTAAGCATGAAGTGACATTTGGAGAGCTGGATTTTGTGCAGCGTGGGCACGGTTTGGTCCACAGTGCCGGTGGCCAGCCCTGTGAAGGACTCCGGATGTGTCTAATTTCTGAAAGGTTATTCCTTATCAAACACCACCGTGCAGCCGTTTATGCAGATCTGATACTGTGAGATTTTTTTTTTTTGATGAGGGTTTTAAAACATCACCACAGACAGCAGCTTTATATTTTTCTCCCTGCCTGAGTTATATGTTGCAATGACCACGTTAAATAATGTAAAAGAAAAGCTCTGATAGTGGAGGAGCAGTCTAAACAACCTGGAGCAGGCAGCTCTGTGTGCTTTGTGATACTGTAGTGTGTGTAAGTGGGGGGAGTTGTGATTAAAGCCTCCACCAGATGGACCACAGCAGTTGCCCTGTGAGCATGGATGTACCCCGACCAGGATCAAACGCAAAACGGGCTGCCATCTTCACAGCCCCAAAGCCCACCACTGAACCCCCGTGATCCTCTGACCCACCGCACTGCAGCGTGGTCATTGCTTCATTTCACTATGAACTGGTTCAAACAAAAAGCCACCACATCCATAGAAAAATAATATGCAAAGTCCTTTTATTAAATATATGCCATCACATTTATGATTGATCAGTGACAGTTACCAGCACGACTAAACGTTATGATCAGTGTGAGAGCTGCTGGCCTGCTGTAGTTGAATGTCACCCCCAAGCTGCGGACCACTCTGTTGTCCAAATGGACACTAATCCACCAGAGTCCTGTTGAGAATACACTCTCAGTGCCAGAACACATGCCAGACCCAACAGTGACTGCATAGCTAAGCCTTACTGGGCACCTACACAAACCTTCTCTGATTTGTGTTGAGCCTGAAAGACCTCAAAGAACTTTATTCCTTTAAAACAGGAGCCGCCTGTTTTTCTTACATTTTAATGTGTTCATTCAATTTGCTTCTGTCTGTTTTTTATGAAACACATTTGACAAAATCGAATGAATCAACACTTTGAAATAGCAGTAAATGCTTCAAATCAGATCTACAAAACAGAAATGTGTTCTACTGACTTTAAGCGTTCACTCTATATTCCACAGATAGAGACGGTCTGAGCTTTCAAACAGCCCTCCCGTCACATCTCTGCAGTCTGCAAAGCTTCAGCCATACCAAACAGCTTTGAGTTAAAGTTGAAGAAAGTGGCTGTGACAAATGCAGCACAGCCTTGTTCCGGGATCAGCATGAAGAATTCATTTCTGATCTAAGGAGTTTCTACCAGGGAGAGTGACACAGGCAGGGGTTAAGCTGACTGTGTATCATGCCCACAGACACAGAGGGAAAAGGATGTAGGAGGAAAGCTCCAGCAAGATTAGTTGAATTTTCCCCCCAAAAAAACAAATACTTGTCTTTAACATAGTGTATATTTAAGTAACATATGCCATTCAATGGATCCTCTTTTTTTAACTCTCTGGGTACCACAAACTTAGACATGTTTAAAATGGCAGGCAATGTAGGATTTAGTTGTCAGTTTTTCCAAGTGAAAATATTATCCAGAGTGAAATGTCAACTTTTATATTTTTTTACCATCCACACCAGGAGCAATAAATGCAAAGCCCTGAATTCTAAGGCAGTAAATAACCCTGCATTGTCACATTACTATGTTTTCATCCCTTTTAGTCACTTAAGCCCAAGTTGCTGTCTTATTTTATTTAGTTGAATGTTAGCCCTTCCAACAGTCTCGCTGCAAGATGGAAGACAACTAACTAACAGGAACCCCAAGTATTATGTTAATCAGAAATGTGTATATAACTCCATCAGTATGCTAGGTTCATCACCATGGTTTGTGCCTTGGTTTGGAGCCAGCCTCAAGTGGCTATTCAGGGAACTGCAGTGTTTTTTACAAGTTGCTGTTTAACAGTGACCTAACATTTACATGCATTTAGTGCTGAATATAATGAAACTTATTTGTGTGGTTTGTGCTTTCGAAATGCATTCCTGAGCTCTGAACTCTTTTTTTCACTGCCTGCCCTCTGACCCCTGTCAGTTTGGATTGCTGTGAGCTTCCTAATAATTTAACATCATCCACCCTCAGTAGCGTGTGGTTGATTCTGCCTCTCCTACTTAAGGACCTCAGTTTGCTTTTGTGACAGAACTACACCTAACAGTTCCCCACCATTACTAAATTCTGAGAGCGCCGTGGCACGGAGAGTTCTGCTTTTTATAAGAGAAAGAAAAGAGGCGATTTGACTGAATGTGCAGCTGCCATGCAGGTGCACCATGAAACTCTGACCATGAAATTGCTAAAAATGATCTATACTGTGCACGCCATTTATTCATGAAAATAAAGCCCCTGGTCTTCACACTGAAAGCAAATAACAAAAGTCAATTGATTCCGCACCGACCATTGTTGTGCAGAAGCAGCCGCATGTTATCGTGTTAATAGCTGTCTGGTGTCTGGGATTCAGTGATGCTGAGCTTGTCGCTGTTCGGGAAGACAGGCAAGCTGAAGGCTGCGATTCTCATTTGTTGATTGTTACCGGCAGAGGGTGGACACCTGCCAGGAAAGAGGCAGTCATCAGTCTGAGTAGCACAGCAAGATGCTACTACTGCCAGAACTTCAATAGAGCAACTAAATCTATCCGTCAAGGACAAATCAAAAGGAGCCTAAGTAAACCACAGCATACTGAGAAGCAAGCTATTAAAGGTATCAGGCTGTTTTACTGCATCAGCTGCTGCGAATGATGAGAAAATCGGAATTAAGATAACCAATAAGTAAGTTAAAATGATTTATGTGTTGCCACGTTGTTCAGCAGTGATTATTCTGCTATCACTTCCTATATCCTCTGTGTGCTCTCAACCTAACCAAACAAAACACAGCTCAGAAGGCGAGTTTTTGTTCCAAACACAAGTTTTCCTCCCTCTTGTTAATAATCAAGGTATTTTCTTCCAGCACTTGAGGTAACACCTCAGCTGTTATCTTCACTTCTCCTCCTTTAAATAGAAGTCTTATTATGCAGAGAGAAACATAAGACAGGTGTTGAAACACTGCGTCTGACAGTTAACAAGACTCAAACCGAGAGCACCCACAATTATCACTGTCTGCACACTGCATATTCAAACCAAAGCTGCCTGCTATATGCTGTAAGATGTTCCTCACCTGCACGCTCTTTCACACTTGTTATCCACGTTTTGGGTGCTTCTAGAATTTGTTGTGTGTGTGTGTGTGTGTGTGTGGATTGTGCTGTGTGCTCTTAGCATAAGCAGTCGTCCAAATCTTTGAGATTCACAACATAAACAAACTGATTATTCAGGGCGTGGCAGGAGATGTGGTATCGTGAGTTTGTGCAAGGAAATAAAAAGGATCATGGCAGCCTGCAGTTAATCCATTAAAGGTCTGTGACAAGGAGAGGTTTAGGGAGGAGACGCTGGGCAGAATGGAGGGCAGGAGGAGTTCATCACAATTAGCCAGCTCTCTGCTTTCTGAATTAGCAGGCTGGAAGCACAGACTGAACGCACTGCAAGAGGCCAGGCCTTAAAGCTTCCGCTGCACAGCAGTCATCCTATCAGAGTGTGATGCCTTTCATACAATCTCTTCTCTTTTTGCCTGTGTGTTGCCAGCTATATGCATACACTGCATTTGTGAATCAGTCGCGCTCAAGTGTGTGTGTGTGTGCTAATGGAAAAGAGCCAGAGCCAATAAGTAAGATGGGGTTTCACATTGCTGACAGTACGGCTGGCCCTCCTGGGTTATAGCCACAAAAGCTTTTTAACTTTCAAACTTTGCAGGAGGAAAGAAATATCATTACATACCTCCTCAAAATCTATTTAGCATCAGTCATCATATAGAGGGCCGTATAATGCATCCGATTTGCACTTTTTTGTGCAAAGTCTGACAAAATAGAGACCTCATTAAACAAAGAGAAGCCATTTTAATCATTAACATAAATTACTTTTATATTTTACAGTGCTGTGTTGCATTTTATATCTGCAAAGACAATAACTGCTGAACACATATCTCAACATGGATGCCGTTGGTAGAATATCCTCCTTATATTTCCTCCTCACAATATATTAACACACAGTGTGCAGCCTTAGCTTGTAAATGGCAACAACATGGTTCCATCTTACGTCTCTCTGTCCGCACATTCCATAACAACTCACACCAGAAAGAAACAGATTGTGTTTATAGCTATTTTACAGAGTACTAGTAGTCACTTTCAATGCCTTCTAAAACTGTGGTCCTGTAGAGCAATCTAGAGAAATGACATGCCGAGCAAGCCAAACTGTGAGAGTCTGTTTTCACTTTCAAATCATATTCTCATTTAGAGAGGATGCTATTCGGATCATATTGCATCGAGAGAGAGAAAACAATCTGAAAACGCTGCACATTATGAAATAAGAAAATGATAACCCACTTTATTTTACTGTTTCTACACACCGACAGATAAAAGTTAACATAACACAAGACAAAAAAAAGGAAAAGGATCTTACTTTGTGTTGTATTTTTACCGCTGGGAATTAAAAAGCAACAATCAAAACATGGTTTGGCTAAGACCATTAGAGGCTGTGGGGTGGAGAGTGTCTGTTCTCCAGTCCAACCCAAAGCCTTTATTAAACTCAAAGGTCAGAACAGCAGGATAAAAAGATGGACAGAAGACCGAGCGTTTGTTGCCTGTACTATTCAGCTGCAAATTTCCCTTCTCTCTGCTCTTTGGCAGAAGAGATAAAGAAGCACATAACAAAGAAAGAGAGACAAAGATGCATTTCTATTTTAATCTCTTTTCATTGTACATTACTCTCCCTCTCTGTTGTTATATACAGTATGTTCGTTACAAATCTCCAGACTGCAAGTGCCAGCATATTTTATTCTATCTGAAACAACAGTGTGCTGTGTGTGTACATATATTTGTGTGTGCACATGCATGTGTCCTGGTTGGGCCTAATTTAGGGCGTAGTGAGGATTCTCATTAGTATGTCAGGCACATGGTTCCGCTGGGCTAGCTAGCTAGCTGTAGCTAACCTGACAGGTGGAGAGGTCAGGGTAGAAGCAGAGAGACAGGGGAGCTTTCTTTCTCTGCTCTGTTTTTGTCTGCAAGAGCTGCCTGTATCTGTGTCCTGCTTTTTCCTCTTTCTTAACTGTCTTCTTTCAGTGTGGTCATTTGGGAGCTAATTTGTGTACGTATCTTAGCCTCAGCCTATGACTGCAGTTTACAATGAATGCAGTGCAAATTTATATGTAGAGTACATTGTGTGCAGTATGATGTATATTATATATTACACACTGTTGCCCTGCACATCAAGATGGAATCATTCTGGACACGTTCCTCTTTTTATTCCTATTTTAATTTTTACTGTGATATGTTTGGAAGAGATTAATCAATAATGTAAACTTTATCTATCAATAATAAATCACATTGTTACAACCATTTCATGAGAAGAGGTGAAAAAAATATTTTATTCCAACTTTAAGGGCAGCACAATTTCTTGTAGTAAGTTACAAATGGTACTATTTTAGACCCAGTATTCACAGTTATTTGCTTATTTTAATTAACCTGGATATTACAGTAGTAGTACTGTTAAACTGAACTCCTAAGAAGTCGACGCTCCCAGAGTAAAGAGCCATATACTATTAAATTTTGATGGGCAGTAGTTAAATCTGTGCATTGAAATAATAATCATTAAAATAGGCATGACGCACATTTTTTATATTATTTTTAATTATCTATACACATTATATTGTAAACATTCTATGGATTGGTAGGAGAGGAGGAATCTCTCTTAGCTTAATGGGTGTCTACTAGTTATTAGCACTGCTGTACAAGCCCACAGAAACCAAACAGCTTGTGTATGGAAGCTGACTGGCTAACAGCTTGTCATTGTTTTGTTGAACACAAAGAAAAACAGCACAATGAAAATGTGTTGGTGGATTTGTGATATTTTGATCTCTCGGTAACATGATGAGTGTAAAGTCAAATGAGGCTGTGTGTTTATATCTGCAGCATAAGGTGCTTGAACGTGTCAGTGTGCGAGACGTGTTTGAATCGAGTCTGGTGTGAAGCAACATGTGTTTATGTGCTGTGTGTGTGAAGGTTCAGCCAAGTGCTGCTGCCTGCCAGGTGTTAAAGGAAGCAAGAGCTCCCTCTTCTTGTCTGCTGGAGATAGGGGCCATGCAGGTGGGCACAATCAACCTGAGGTGGATTTGCTGCTGGGGATGGAGAGAATTTACTTTATTTTCATGAATAGTTGTTATACCTCAATAACTGTAGTGGATATTTTAATATCAGTTTCATTTGTGAGAGTAATTTGTCAGGGCTACTTATTTAATTAATGCATTCTACCTAAGGCTGAGAGCAATTCAGAAAGGTGAAAACGCTTTTGGTGTGGTTTGTGTGCGTCATGTGGTGGATTGTTTTGGTTGAAGCGGAAGTGAAATGGAGAACTGATGCCTGCTGCTTTCCAGCGGAGGAGAGGTCCGCACATGGCTTAGACGCTGCAGCAGTAATGCAGATAACCTCTATCCAAGCTTAACCATGACAAAGAAGGGGCGAGTAAGACCGCGCGTAAAAAGCCCTCTCCGTGCGCGAGGTAAAGCGTGTGCTTATCTCCTGCATAATTATTAAGAGTCAGGTGACAGATAATTATGTGCACACACACACACACACACACACACATAAAATCACCCTATAACTGCTTTATCGCATCTACCTCCCCACATGATGCTTCTCCTCGTACGCCCCACGTCGTGGACCACACGAGGCTTGCCTTCTCCACTCTCATCCGTGAGCGCACCGCCCCGTCCGCACCTCCGCAGCCAATGAGAGATCGCGCGCGAGGTGACTGGACAATCCATAAATGGCGTTTGGGGGAAAAGGTAGAGAGGGTGTTTCGCCGTGAATCTTTTCTTCTGAGTGGATTTCCTCTCTTTCCGCGCTGTTTGTTTTAGTTTTTACTCTGAAGCCGAGTGTCTTTGTGTTTGGTGTCTTTCGCGGGAGTTCCACACCCACTGTTCCTCACCACGTCGCTTCATTCATCCTCTCCAGCGCTGCTGCTCCATCCATCGTCCACCTGCTTTTTTTTAAACATATATAGTTTGTCCGGAGAGTGCAGCGTCGCCTTCAGTCACAGCCTGACACGAGAATGGTCATGGTGAGTAGAGACCGTGGGGCGCAGGTGTCTGTCGTGTCCGTTGTCCCGTGTTTGTGCCACATACACTGGCTTACCCATGTTGTAGCCGCCGCCGCAGCATGCAGACAGGTAGTGCCGTCAACTCATTTAGTTTTGCCTACAGCATGACTGCTCTCAGACGCTTTCTGTCACCATTTAGCTGTTTTTTTGTTTTTAAACCAGATACATGAATGAAGTAGTTGACTAGTCTGTATCTCTTATTTTTAGGATCCACCTGCGTGGCCAGGTTTTGTGCCGATTTCAAGTGTGTGCGCGTGTTTTGTCTGATGTTTAAAGGTGTGTTTATTTTGAAACGCTGTCTACAATTCATAAAAACAAAAAACACTCTATGTGCGTAAAAGTGTCTGTGTGCGAACACGGCTATAATAGAGAGGCTCTGAATACACAGCAGCCGTGTAAATGTACGGGGGATTTTAACATGCACCCAGTAATAGCTAATTTATATACATAGTGCTGTGCAGGCATCCTATTACCATAGCGCCTGAGGCTGCAATCACTCTCTCAGAGCTCCGCTCCGCTCCGCGCTGCCCGGCTCACTCAAGCACAGACCTCAGCAGCGATTGATTGCTTTGCTGGGATTCAGAGAGCCTTTTCTCTGCCAAAGCAGGCTGAGGTTGGCGTGTGCCGACGAGGGCGCAGAGCCAGCCGGAGAGCGAAGGTGTTAACACTGAGGGAGGGGAGGTGAGGCTAAGGGCTGACAGGCAAGCCAAGAAGCCAATCACAGACTCTACAAGAGAGTTTGGGGGGGTGAGGTGGGCGGGCTCTGACCTTCCAGCTGAGCAGGCGACTGGGCGGGTGGCTGTTGGTAGGGAGGGGAGGGGAAGGGGGGGCCAAGGAGGGAGGGAGAGCCTCGCTGCAGCCCCAGCACTCACATTCAGGCTCACCATTCTCCTCTCAGCATCTGTGGAAGAAGGCGATGTTGGCTCCGCACACCTCTAGTACACTGCTCAACGCTCGCTGCTAAGACTCAGGCTGAAGAAAAAGAGAAGGAGGGAAGGCAATAAGGAGGCAGTGTCAGAGCTGACTGAGACAGGAAGAGAGTTAGAGAGAGTAGGGGATTTTCTTCTCTGAGGCGTTGCTGAAGCTGGTGTGTAAGGAGAGAGTGAACGTCAGACAACGGCCGGCATCTCCCAAATGGAGTGGAATGGGTTTAAGATGGTAAGGAAGGCTACAGGCAGCCTGACACCACACTCAATTCTACCATCCCTTTATTTTCAGCAGCCTACGGTGGTTAGAGCAGGTTGTGGTTGTGAATATACTGTCACCCACAGAATGTGATCTACTCTCATTGCACAGGAAATGCAGGCATACTGTTGAACTATTTGTTGTGCAGAATGTTAAGTTGTTTCTTACGGGGAAGCAGGATGTAGCAGAGTGTTAGACTGTCTGTGTTTGTGGGCAGAATAAGGAATGGAGGTACGAAGCCAGATATCATGCTAATACAGCAGATGTGTGGAGGCAGGAGTAGAGGTGAGGAGAGATGGGGAGGGGAACGGGGGGAGGGAAGGGTTAAACTAGGGAATAGCACCCATTTTATGTTGAAGCCAGGGCTTTAGGTCCCCCCCCCCCTCCTTTCCCCCCTTTCCCCCCATTTCCCTGCCTTCCTGCCTTTGCACCACACTGAAATATTTACCTGTATATAGTACTGCAGCAGGGGTGGACTGCACGTTGTCTGTGATGAAAGTAATATGGAAAAACAAGACTGTTGTCGATTTGCTATTCATGTATGCAAAGTAGTGTATATAAGTTATACGAGCAGACAGAAATGTAAACTCACACAGCGCGGGTGTGTGATGTCCATGTGTGGTGCCAGAGCGGGAGAAAGATGGAGTGGGTGTGTTGAAGTTCAGCACATGCCTGGTCTACAGTAGATTATACTATTGTTAAGTTTCATGCCCTTTAATGATCTATGTGTGTGTGTGTCAGCATGAGAGCCATGATTCTAAGCTAAGTATTCTGCTTTGCTCAGCTTCCCGACACTCACTTTAACATTGCATCCATTTATCCACTCATCCATCACATCCAAGTGACAGAGTAAGAGGTTGACTAACAAAACTAGCAGCCATTTTACCCTCCAGGCATTTTTACCTGTCATAGACAGAACGACAAAGTTCCATTTCATTGCCAATGCATCACCCAGAGTCAATACTATTATTTTGCATTCTCAGTGCAGCCATCTGTTTTCAAAATGGTTCTCTTGCCATCCACAAAGTGGACTGACTCACTTTAGTAGTTGCACACAGAACAGTCGCAGCATTATTCATTTGTCAGCAAGTAAATGTTTGATTGTTTGTGTGCTGGCCAGTTTCCATCAGATGTCATCAAAATGCTAATTGAAAGGAAGGCAACTCCCCTGCGTGGTGATGTAGCTAGTAGTGCTGGCGTATAGGTATAGAGGCCTAGCAGGAACACTAAGGCTACAGGCCAGAAAGAAAGTGTGTACACCTGGTTCATACCAGGGCTGGGCTACATAGACTTCCATAAGAAAAGCAAAGGGCCACATTTTTGTTTACATAAATAGAAATTGGTGACCACTGGCACAGTATCTACCTTTATAAATATACTCTTGTTACATTTTTATTATTTACTGGTTACTCCTCTGTCCTCTCCTCTCCCTGCCCTGTGTGTGTCCATGTCTACTTTAAGTGTGCACATGCAGAACAGCACAGATGATGTGAAGATATTAGATATTAGCTAAAACTAATTTAAAAAATCTAAAATTCCAAAGTTCTGAAAGTCGGGCAAGAACTGTGCTTTTTAGGAGCAGATGACAATGAAATATGTCCACTGCAGCACCACGGTAACATCTGAATGTGCCGTGGAGTTTCCACATGCTTTACTGTACATTTCGGTGCAGTCGCACAGCATATTCAAAGTGTAGACAGCACAACCGTGTCTCTCCAAAGAGTAGCAGGCATTGCTACCTGTCATAGAGTACTGCAGTGGGGAATAGACAAGGAGGGTTGAGAAGACTTGACTTGACTTTTGCTGCCTTTGTTAATTTTTGGGTGGATAGTCGGCGGGTTAGACCGGGCCACAGGTCGCATTGAAGTCACAGGGGGGCGCTCCGGCCTGCGGGACATACCTTGCTTAGGTCTGTTTTATACTGTACATACAGACAGGAATACATAGTTGGAAAGAGAGCAGCATACAATGAGAAGCTGAATGTTCATCAGTGTTGGAGGTATTTGATGAGTGTGCGCTGTTAAGCCTCCTGATGGGAGCCAGTGGGGAACCTGGTCTAGAGATAGGCCATCATTTTACATACACATACATACACTCAGATACACACAAACATGCAGTGGCTCTATTACCCTCAGGCAGAACACCATGAGCTCCAAGGTTACACATCAATGCTAATAGGGTGGGGTGCGTGAGGAATTTATTAGCTACAGTGCACTGACCGTGTGCTTAGTGATTGAAACATGGCTGAAGATTGATTCTTTGTTGGGATTCAAGGAACAATGAAGGTGACAGCAAGGAGGAAATAGAGAGGATGAGCTAACATAAGATATAAATGCACAAAAACTGAACAATGCTTCCACAATTATATTACATGCTAGCCCGTGCTGTATTTTGTATATCTGTATTATTGCTTCTGTGTGGCCGAATTTAAGTGCGTGGACAACTGACGTGAACCATGATGAGGAGTGACATGGTTAACTAGAGCCTGATTAAGCACCAAGCACACACACACACACACACGCAAGAGAGAGAGAGGTGACAGTTGCATCTTTGTGGATGGGTGTGAACACAAAGTGCGATGCACAGGTTGTCACAATAATAATGAATATGGTCATGATAATATGAGCCACACAAATTTACTGTAGTTAGAAGAATAACCAGATCATTTCAGCTACTGTTTTTATTTACAAACTTCTATCTGCTATCTCTTCATAAAAATAAAAACTAAACTGAGCCTCACTAACAAACTGAGGCAGACCACCCAGACCAGTGCATTGCTCAGATATTCATCACAGACTGTTAGCAGCCTCTGTTTATTTCGTTTAAGCTGTTCTCCTGGGCTCAGCCTGCTTATTTGCTTTAATTTTCAATCACTAATTTGATACTGTGTGAATGCTGTACAGAGCAGCAAAGAATCATACACATTTAGGTGGACCTGAATAATGCATATTTTATGCTGTCAGCATGTTAGTGTTTAATAAAAGAGGGAACTCTTTAGATTTGTTGATTTTTTTACATGCAGATGTGTTGAGGTTCCCTCACATCAACAGCAATTAGCTGAAATGCCAACTGGTCATAGTGTGTGTGAGCCAGATACAAGCCTTTAGTTGGATTATATACCCATCCTCATAACACTCTAAGTCCAGCAAGAGTGTGTGGAACCTTTCACATACTCATGTAAGAAAAAAAAAATGTGTGACACCTGTACATAAATATGACAGTAAACTCAAATTAACTGGATCATGCCCATTAAAAAACATGTTTTATGACATTAGTACTACTTCAATTTTTAATTAAAGATAAGCCATTGATTGGGGTTTAAATTATGGCAGCTATTATAAAGTAAAGATTTGATTTGTGTGTGACATCACACCACTGAGATATTTGCACTTCTATTTAAGGTAAGGTGTTTGCCACTGCCTTTACTTATGTTATACACATACACTTTGCAGTCTATCACTATTTTGGTGATGCCGTGTCAGTGTAAATATTTTGTGGTCTTTAAATGTCTTTTCCACTTTTCTTTAAACAAAAGCTGGATGGAAGGAGTTAATGAGCCAAAAGCCTGTTTGAATAAGAAGCTGCTGTAACAATCTCTGTCCCAATTAGCACGCTTTGGTTTTTAAGTATTCCTTTTGTGCGGAGCCTAAACACACATGAAGACTCACAAAACGGTCACGTTGAAAATTTAATAGGCTTCCACAGTGATTTCCTTCATTTATTTAAAATGTTTTTTTTTTCTTTTCCCCCCATCTCTTTTTAAAAAGCTAGAAATCTAAGAGGCATGGCAAGGCATTCTGCTGTGAGGGGAACAGCATTCACAAATACTAGACCTAATTCCTTTGGCAGCAGCTCAAACTGCTACAGACAGACACATAATCAGCTGGGGAGTGTTAGCGCCTCAGCCCACTAGCAAACACAGGACCGAGCCCTTGTTGTGCATCGCTGCTTTTCAGAATAAATATCCCGATGGAAAATACAGTGGGAGTAAAGAGGTATTCATGTGTATATAGCTCTTTGTTCAGTCAAAAATACAGGAGGAGAGAGGAACACTAGCTTTCCTAGCTACTTTACCGCTCATTCTTCTCGATCCACTCTCTCTCCCTCATCTTCTCACTGTCTCACACCCCTCTTTCCTCCCTCTCTTTTCTCTCATCCTCCAATGTACCCTGTGTGTTTTGGTATTCATACAGATGTTTGGATTTGACTGGCAGTTTCTCCTGAGACTGTGCACAAGCGGCTGACTCGTCTCATCTGCATTTTGCATCCCAGGAAAAAAAAGGGGGGAGAGAGAGAACAGAAAGCAGCGGAAAGCATCAGCAGGCAGACAGGCTGTGTGTGTGTGTGTGTATGTATAAGAGTGTGTGTGTGTATGTTGTCTGTTGTTTGGCAGCTTAACTGGCCCCAGTGCTGTTAGCGTGTGATGTTTAAAGGACGTTTCAAGGTCATGCTTTCGACAGGCTTTACCGCCCCTGACATATTAAACATTTATATATTTCTGTAGCTAGATGAATTATAGATTGAACATGCAACTGAACATACTACAAAATGGCACCATTGTGGTTGGTAATAGACACATTATGGCCTACGAACACAGCATCCAACATGCTGTCATTTATCCTGTGTTGTTTCATCAATAGTGAGGCTAACACCGGGACAAACACGCCTGTGGAGTAAACCAACACACTGATACTACACAGTATACAGTTCTATAGATCCCAGGCCAAAGTATATAAACTTTGACACACTTCATTCAAAAGGCAAAGCCGCCTCGTCACACATTCAGAAAACTTAATACCTGTCCCCTATTTTGTCATGTCACTCAAGAGTTTTGCTTAGCCTATTTGATTTTGTACATCCAGAAATAGTTACACTGTGGTAGTCAATGCATATACCCATTCAATGGAGAGGAAAGCATTCCTTCCTGCAAAGGATAACTGGATGGAAACGGAGGAAACATAATAGTCAGATCTTATCAAGACTGATAAACGTCAGCGGCAGGCCTGATCAGCACCTGTCAAGTTGATATTGGGAGTAAGAGAGAGAGAGCAAAGAAAGGAGAGAGTAAGAAAATGAGCGATTTGTGCTATCTCATCGATGCACAGCACATGCTGTCAGGCTGGAACCTAGTCACGGCATTTTTAGTGGCAATCATCCACCACCTTATATATACGTTTATGTCTTCTTGGCATATACCCCACAGTATATGAACAGAGGTATTCTCCCATGGGCATTTTCAATTACTCTGCATTGTAGAGCAGTAGGGGGGGATTAATCTGCTCGTTTGAATGCACCCCACACTTAATGGTTTAGCTGGTGTGCCGCGGGCCTCGTCTGTTAGCCGTGCTGGTATACATGCAGGCTTTTTGTATCTCGCTCTCCTCTCTCTCTTTCGTGCTGCAGTAGAAGCCATTTCTGATGGCGCCACTCTCATATCGAGTTACACTGAAGATTAGATTTTCACAGAAGATGGGCTCACTGTACAATCTGAGTCAAACTCCAAATTGATTGTGTAATGACTAGTACAAGGCAATTTTTTAGAATTTGGAAAGTGACTGAAATAGGGTGGTATATTCAAAGGAGGAACACTTACAAGCTCGACAAGGGTTTCATGTGAATATTTAAACGACACCAGGCTTATATCACAAGATTATAAAAAGATACATGTATGAAAATCGATAAAATAATTTGATATTTCATAATGTCATACAGCACAGGAGGAAAATCATCTACTATACTCTCATCTTCCTCAGCCAGGGGTTTTGCAAGAAGATGAGTATAAAGTTTCAGCTTGTCACTCCATCAGTGATGTAGTAACCTCCTCTGCACCTACATGTAGTTTCCAGTTATTCATTGCCTCCATCAAAGTGTGTACTCATTAAGACAGATGACGGACGGCTGTCCTTTTCCCTTGCAGCTATTTGATTATATGAGCTCCGGTTCAGAGCCAAATCAATAACCAGATTAGCTAGGCACGTAAACACACACACACACTCACACACAGAACCCAAGGCTGTGGAATGAATGCTCGAGTACAACAACAGTCAGCTGGTGTCTATGTGATTTAGCTCTATGCTTTTCCTGCAAGGCAGATGCACGCACACACACACACACACAGAGGCGGGCTGTGTCTGAGATGTAGCTGATGGGGAAAACAGTGATTAGATTAGGAGGAGCTCTGCCTCTGCTTAGCAGCCAGCAAATGCTCCTGTCTCTCTCTTCTCTGTGTGTAAGTGCTGTGCTGTAGGTTTTGTTCTTATCGTATACCTCCAGGCTGTTTATAGCTTTTTAAATACCTGTTCAACAAAGCCAATATTACCACTTCCAGCCTCAAACCAGTTTTAATTAGAACTCCTACTGTGCATTATGCTGAAAATTGAGTTCAGTCAGAGGATTTTACAAGTTTTTTATTGTGCTGCTCTGCCTTTTTTGGGAAGCCTTTTTTAGCCCGTTAGCCAACACGTGTGAATGCTGGCTTGATATTTTGTTAGTTAGTTGCAATATGGCGTTGCATATGACTCGTGAATCTCTGGGCATGTGTGTATGTGTGCATGTGTTTGTTTATGTATGCACTATAGTGTGTCTCAGTGTAGTTTGCTAAAGATAGGAGCCAGCTTTCCTAAAATGGCTGGTTGCCTGCACAGGTGCATGCGGCGTTCACCTGCCAGCTACTTGTGGAGGTGGTGTCCTCGCTCATGACACATGGTGCTGACTCAGATGGATCAGCCGGGCCACTCTCCCCGTCCTCTATCCTCTGTACCAGTGCAGCTAAATGCAACAGAAGTGAGCACTCCCCAGTCTTTGACATCACACTGCTGTAGACTCAGTTACAGTGTTATTTGTTTATGAAACAAAGTCACTATGAGTAAAAGCAATAATGATTTTATAAAAAGAGAAGATGGCACCTTTTGCATCATGTGACAGCTGTGATGTAGGCTCTTGATAGTCTGACTGACAGGGCTCTGTCTCTGGTTTTTAATCCTATTCTGTTAGTCATGCATATCTGTTAGTGTCTTTTGTCCTTACGTTTTACAGAGATGAGGTTATTGCTCACTGAATAAGCCCCACATAGATAAATATCATCTCATCTAAAACCTTTAACCGCATTTACATTTAATTGAGGGTGGAACTGTAGGGGATGAGACTATGATTTAGCCCTTGTAATCCACCAAAACGTCCCAGCTAAGGGCCTCGACAATGATCACTCCCATCCGTCACACCCGGGGATTACAGCAGGACAGACAGCAATGCACAGCACAGACATCTTGCTGATATAACCGAGCTGGAGCTGAGGTGTTGGCTGCAGCAGCTAGAAGTGGAACAATGGCAGGCCAGCTTGATGGGGATTTGATGCTGTTCATTGGAAGACTACTGTTAGGATGATGGCACTGCATTGACTTGCAGCTGAGTGCTGGATCCAGAATTAGGGGTCAGGGGCACCAAGCAAGGGACTGTTTCTGGCACAGAAGAGAAAATAGAGGAACTGTGATGAGGACCTGAGAGGCCAGGCCAGGGCTGGGGCTAAGGGACAGGGACTTGGGCTGACAGGCAAGGCCAGGCCTTCAATTCCAAGGCCCAGTCCCCTGTGCTGCAGGCCTCAGCCAAACAGCCAGGCAGGTGTCCAGCTGATCTCACACCCCCGCAAGGGAGGAACTGCAGAGCACCAGTCACTAGAGCTGCACAAATTGAAGTGTCATCTCCAGAGTCAAGATGCTCACCAATTTTCTGCATGCGTTGGTGCAGAGTTGGGATTCAGCCAGTGGACAAATGGCTCCAGTTCCGCCTACAGTTTGGCAGAGCAACGGAAACTGTGGTGTGTGTGTGTGTTTGTGTGACAGAGAGAATTTGATGCTGTACAGTATCTATAGAGCACTGCAGGTCCTCAGATTTATTGTGCTTGAAGGATGTTCTGCATTTGACTGCTCACAAAGCAGCAAGAAATAGTTGGAAGTTTTTTATATAATAGTAATTGGGCCAACAAAATATGAATAGAACAAAACAAGATAGCTCACTTCAGTCATTAACATTTAAGTGCAGAATGTTTTTGCTAGGCCAGGCACCTATAAGCCTTCAGAAAATAGTAAAACTGAACAATACATCAGACATTTCACATCCAAAAGTACTATTTGCAAACAAGGTTACCCTATTATTAGCTTTGAAATATAATTCTTGAAATTGTGCCGATCCTATTTGACATATCCTTCGGCAATTGGCCCAATCCTGTCATCTCCTGACCTCTGAACTTACACAAGTATGTGCCGATTACCCAGAGGGTGTGAGGGAGTGTGTGGGAAAACTGCATCGATCTCACCGAAAGACTGAAACATCACAAAAAGAGAAAGAGAGAAGGGCGAGAAAAAAAAAAGCCAAGCCAAAGTTAAATGAAAAATTGCTTACGTACACGTCTCGCG
Organism: Parambassis ranga; assembly: GCF_900634625.1. Taxonomy (NCBI): domain Eukaryota; kingdom Metazoa; phylum Chordata; class Actinopteri; family Ambassidae; genus Parambassis; species Parambassis ranga. Next base: position 11,943,742 of record NC_041025.1, read on the forward strand.
CAGTCTGGAACATTTAATATTCTGAGTCACACAGAGAGAAAAGAGGTGGAGGAGGATAGAAGAAGAGAAGAATCCATTTGGTAAAGTAGATGCAGATCGATGAGACTGGAGGCAGGCAGGCCAGAGTGCAACAGAGGAGGGGTGTGTGTGTGTGTGTGTGTGTGTGTGTGTGTGTGTCAGTGAGTATCTGTGTGTGTAGTTGCGTGCATGAGGCGTCCCAGATTACTTTCCCTGATTGATCCGGCCCAGCATACGTCTGACCTGCACGACATTTCAGAGCGCGGAAGAGGCTGGTGGAGGTGGTGAGATGGTGAGAGGAAGACAGCCAGGAAGAAAGGGAGAGGGGAGAAAAATAAGAATCAATAGCGCAGAGAGCATTACACAGAACTTGACTGGCCAAAAAGCTGAGATAGGAAAGTCGTATTAATCTCTTTGTGTCTCAGTCAGGTTGATAGGAACTAATTCAGTTTTACTTTGGGGGACTGAAAGAGAGAGAGACTATAGTTTGTAGTAGAAGTGCGATGGGTCACTGCAGCTGACAATTAGGATACAATGATCTTTTCTGTGTGATAATTTTACATCATTAAAGTTAGATGATGTTTTTAAAAACTAAAATAAGCCATAAGGAAATCACAAATAACTTAAGCACGATGGTGAGGCTAACAAGTCTAACAAGTCAGATGGTTGCATGCTGGCTCCATTTTGTAGCTGCCAGGCAGTGTGTCTATCAGTGGAGAGATCCTGCAGCATACTGTCTACTCTGCAGTCCCCACAGCCTCCATCTATCCTGGCCAAGTCAGGGTAAATTGATTGTCTAAGCTCTGTGAGAGAAGGGGGGAGGGAAGCTTGCACCAGGCCAGCAATATAAAGTGGTAGTTTTATGGGCTGAAAGCAGAACAGGGGTGATGAAGATGAAAAATACAGCAAAAGAAATTTAAAAAAATTAATCTGTCTAAATTTTGTGCAAAAGAAAGGAGATAATCCATCGTGGGGAAGAAAGAAAGATTAAAAAAAGCTATGTCTGTGCCTTTGTGTTTTCCAATGTCAGAGGAAAGCAAATGTATACTTTCCTTCCTTGCTGTAGGCAGGTGAAGCTCGTCCTGTTTGACTGCAATACCCAGATACCACTGGCCGCGAGCCCAAGGAGACAGGAAGCACTTTTGTGGCATCAAATATTAATGGCGTTATAGAGTGTATTGATTATATAATAACTTTTCCCAGCATCTGAGCACCGACTGAAATGTATTCCCTGAATAATTGAAAATGTATCCATGAGCGGTTTTTCATCTCAATGGTGGGTGAATGTAATTGCATCGCACCCTTATTCCAGTGCTATTTGAGATTTTATCAGAAGACGCACATGTGTGTGTTCATGTGATAAATGCAGGGACAGTGAGAATATGAAGAAAGATGAAACAGAGTGTGTGTGTGTGTGCGCACGTGCGTGTGTGTGAGTGTTGTGCACGATACTGTGTTTGTTTTATCGAATGGTTGAGCACTGAATATTGAGCACTGAGCAGTGTTTCATAAATGGGATGCAGAGACTTGAACACACTTCTAAGAAATGTAATATTCCTTTTTACTGACATTTTGCTCCCTTGTTCTATTGGTATATTAGCGGTTGGAAACTGACACTCATATGCATCCGCTTGCTGCTGCTTACATTTGAATCACCACATCTATACATGCTCTGATAACACTGCACTGTCTGCTTGCTGCGGCGCACACCATCCACTCCACGTAGTGTGTAAAATGACGGCTTTGCAGAATGGGTGAAAAATGATTTTTGATGTTTCACCTCTGCCTAACGTTTCCTTTTTTCAGGGTAGCTTTTCAACTTTACATTTAACAAAGGGGACACATGCAGGCATGTTGGTACAATGTAATGCATGCAGTGGCTGTAAGTTCTGCCCCTGTAGATATCCCTGGTAAAGCCAGGTGATAAATAAATCTCACTGGCCTTGGAACACCTGGAAATGTGTGAACCTAACACAGCTAAAAGCTATTATCATTCATCAGCTGAAAATTAAAAAGCCTTATTGCTTGTAACCAATTTGTCCCAGTCAGATGTAAACTGTAAAAGTGCTTTATATTTTGTAACCCTTTGTCTTCACCATACTAAAACTAAGGTGGCTCAAGTGATGTTTCTGTATCATCATCCCAAATTTATCTCAATATTTACCACCGCCTGTCAGCAGGGAGAAGCTATATTCTTTGTCCTCTTTTCTACCCTGACCTCATTGCCCCTCTGTATCTTCTTTTTTCCCTTTCAAGCTGACAGTTCACTCTCATTTAGACCTCCATTATGCATTCCTGCCTAAGTTTACAAGACACATTGACAACAGAACATGTACAGAATCCCCCCACCCCCACCTCCGTCTCTCCCTTTCTTTGAAGTATTGGAAGTGTCTTCCCCATTATTCAGCCCTTGCCTTTACTTCCTCCTCCCATCTGATCCCTCACTCCTGCTCTTCATCTCTCTGAAGGAGTAAATGAAGGCAGAGGTCATACCTCCTCTCTTCCTCCTCTCCTGCTAAATTGGCTGTTGTAGCATCCATAGATAGCTGCAGGCATTTAAGCCCCCTGCTCTGGAGAGCCTGTGAACAGACTTCCTGCTCATTTGTGGCATTTCTGTCTATTCAACCACAGGCTTGTTTACCCACAGAGAGCAAAAGGGAAACCCTCATTATAAACTCAGCCAAGGTCATTGCAGTCACCACACCAATCTGCCGGCTTCAACACACATGCAGGTGCTCAGATGATTAAAACAATTCACAGAAATAATATATATCCCAATATTTCTATCTTAGCTATGTAAGTAATATAGCAGCCAAGAAACAACTCCTGAGCCACCTGTTTTAGTTTGACTGGTGGTGACTGCAAAGGTGTAATTGTGTTTTTCTAGTGAGCTGCCATTTTCCTAACACCCTCAACTCCCCTTCACTCCCCAAATCCCACTACAACCCTAACCTTGCAAAGTGAGTGTATGATGTTGACGGTGGGCCGTGCGTCCCTCCCTCCCTGTGCTCCGCTCCATAGGGGTCGACAGAGACACAGTGGCGTCAGGCAGAGCTCCCACAGCTCCAGGGCTGGGCAGAGAAGGGATTGCTGACACAGCCAAAGATGGTAAGGAGACTACTGCTGCCAAATGGATGGCCCAGCCATTTTACACACCCATGAAGTAATATGATCTGATATTGTACTGTGTTTACATAAATATGCACTGGTTGGTGATGCTGCTGACTGAGACAGTCGGAACTGGAGCAGAGATTGATGGATGGGGCGGCAGACAGAGGGCAGCAGGGAGGGGGGGTTACAGTGACAGGGGAAGCTGAAAAGCATTTTATCTGCTGATCGTCCTTTTGTATCTGAGGAAGCTAATAAATGTTGCACAGTTTTTTTCCCATTTACATGCACATATTTATAGTTTAATATTTAAAACACATATTACACAAATCAGCTGTGCTGCTACACAAAGTGTTCACTTCTAACCTACTTCCTTAGTCATGTGGTCATGTTAACATTTTCTGTTATGGATGTATTTTGAATTATGCTGGTATTACTCACATTGACACAGAACATTGGAAATTTACCACAATCTTACTAAAATTTGAGACATTTGAGACGACCCCTGGAACACTCAGTAGCTAGCCAACAATTTGTAGGGCTTGTAGAGGCATGTGATGAGGCATCTGAGCTGAAAAATAAACTAGCTTAAAATTGCACCATTGACAATGTTGTGGTTTGGTTAATCAGACTATGCATAGCTGCATATAAACTGGAATATACTGCTTCTTTAGCCTAGTCAGTATATCGCCTTTTGTTCAAAAACACAGTGTTTGACAATTTATCATGATGCAACTGTTGTCTAGCTTTTAATTCCCCCTTTGTCCTGTATTGAGCATTCAAGCACCTTTTATAACGTTCAGAAGGGGTCCCTACCATGCTGCTTGTGCTATAGCTTTAACTGTTGAGAGAAAGCAGATTTAACATTGACAGCTCTTTTCCAACTTATAAACAACAACCATTATCTGACACCCTCTTCATTTGTTTCATATGTTTGATAACTTTCGACAAGGTTTTACTAAAAAAACATACAAAGGCCCTGTGCCGGCTCTGCCTCCTACACAAGCAGCAGTATAACTTGTGAGCAGAAGAAGCTGCATCTTGAAGCTGAGAGTCTGAGAGGGCTGTGTGTAGAACCCAGTCAGCAGGACATGCAGGGAGTTCTGTCCTCAACACTAGGCTCCTCAGTGGGAGAGCAGGGACAGCTAGAGTGTTCACAACCAACATGAAGTGGACTGCTGAGCAGCACAAATGCTAGTGGGCAGGAACAAGAAGAGGAATATAATTGGACACTGGGACTCGGCAGGTCCCTGTTAATTAGAGGCAGCCATTTTGGTGTAAAAACTCCTCAGAAAACGTCCCATGGAGTTGAAAGTCTCTCTGACAGAATGGAGCCCAGCAGGGAATGTAAACAGATTTAATAAGGCGCTCTCCAATCAACTCTGTTATGGCTAGATACTATTCTCCTTCCTCCTCTCTCGCTCTCTCTCTCTCTCTCCCTCTCTCTCCCCCCCCTCGTCTTTCTCAGCCTGTCTCGGTATCTCTGTTGTGGTAGAGTGGTGAGTGAGTAGGGAAGGATACTGTCAAAAGAACAATTTGCATGCAGCTCTCATCTTGAGAGCTTTTAGACATCTCCCTGTCTGTTTGTTTTCTGCTGTGGGCTTGAGCCATTGTTCTGTGTGTGTGTGTGTGTGTGTGTGTGTGCTCTTCCACTCACTGCAGATGCCACAGACTGTGAATGCATAGCCATGTGTGCTGCTCACATGTCTGTGTTCCAAGCAGAATACGAGATATTTTTTGGTGTTGTTTCCAAACACTTGGAGCAAAGGAGAATAGCAAATAATGAGAATTACAAATAGATTCTCATTAAGTCAGGAAAGATAGATGCTTTAGTAATAATATTATTATTATATTATTGTGTTAGCTGATAGAATAACAGGTTTATAATCACAGGCTTTCCAGCTGTAGCTGTTCTGAAATTTGCTTTAAAATGTAATGTTGACTCACCTAATGTCACTTTATTGATGCAGATTACATTGCATTGCTATCATGAACAAAGTCATTTATGATATATTGTCAAAAGAAGATATTAGCGGAGGTTGTTTGAGTTAAGCCTTCCTCTGTCGCTTCATTCACCTCCACAAGTAGACAAACAGATAAAAGTGAAGGGATTAAAGCCTTAAAGCACTGCACACATTGTAAATGTCAAAAATAATGTTCTGAAAACTATTTCTGGACAAACTGTGAAATTTTTAAATTCAGCTTTGAGCTATATTATTAGAACACAGGTCCAGCCTTTTGATAATCCAGAAATAGAGCCAAATACGACTTGTGTGTCGTGTCTCCTCTGCTAAAACCAGCCCTGCTTCCAAGTGCAGCCTGTCTGCATGTACTTTGGAATGGATAAAAATAGACTGAGAGCTGAATGGTTGATTGGGGAGAGGTGGAGATCTGAGTGAAGACTTTAAAAATTTGATTGAATTAGATTAAAGAATATTTGCATTTTAATCTGGGTTTCAGCTTGTTGGGTCATTATTGTGGTCTGGTATGATGGAAACAGCTCGAACGGACAAGGACAGACATTTTTCTTTATTTTTTATGATGCAGTATAAGCATCACTACTGCACTAAAAGTAAAACAAGCCAATACATGTCAGAGGGACTAGAGGATGTAATATCTGGACAACAGTTTTATCTTCTCACGATACAGAGATGCAGATTAATCGTTTCCGCTCTTTTCATTTACCACTGATACTACATACACACACACACTCCACAAAAGCCATTCATTTGATCAAACAAATGCCTTTTATGCAAATGTAAGAATAATTATGTGTTTCTTTTCTGTTGGAAAATAATGTTCACTCAGAATAAGCATTTGTGTTAAATAAGTATCAGAGTGCTCTGGCATAAAAAGCAAAGTGCAACCTACTTCTTTCTCCTCTTACTCTCACTCCTTCTCACCTTTTATTCTCCCTCGTGTTTTCTCATACTTGCACCGAGCTCACAGTGTTCCCCCCTTTGAACACTTTGATCCTGAGATGCTCTGCAGAACCAGATATGAAAATGCAAAACTTCTCTCTGTCACAGCAGCAGCAGCATCAGCAGTCAGACAGCTGGCTGAAAGGCCGCCCCTGTTGCTGTCCCCTTCCCAGAAATCTCAGCAGCTATCAGACCACTAGTTAGGCCTCACAGCTACGTGAATAACAACTGTGTATCCACTCTGTGTCCAGTGTGTGTTGTATATGTCAATGTTTAGAGATGTTCAATGTTGAATGTATGTTTAGTTTGTGATTGGTGCATGGGTTTACTAATGTTTGTATTAAATGGCATGACAGACATAATAACACTGTAATGGAAATCTGTGACAATAATGTGACAATCCAAAAATGTTTATATACAGTCATGTGGAAAAGCACACGTGGAAATTGTTGGCTTTTAAAAAGATTATTTAATCAATGATACACTTCTATTAACTACAAAAATTCCTGTTATATATCAGTCACTATATCACATGTCACACCTTAAAATCCATCAAATTAGAGCCAGGGGTTACAGATTAACTTGTCAATGATAAAAAGCTCTTGAGGTAGTGACAGGTGGAACATGTCTTATTTAACCCCCTGACACCCAGGCTCTGCTGTTCGCTTTGTTGTGTATGTGTCTAGGTCAATGATGCCAAGATCTAATGAGCTCTCTAAGGCCTTAAGAAAAAAAAGGTTGTGGATACTGAGTCTGGAAAGATCTCCAAATTATTTGAAGTAAATCATTCCCACACTTAGAAAATCATCTACAAGTGGGAGAGATTTCAAACGACTGCCAGTTTGTCAAAGATTAGCCGCCCCAGAACTTCAACTTAAGATGCAAAGCTTTTGCAGCAAAAAAAAAAAAAAAAAATGTCATCACAGGATCTGCAAGTAACTCTGCAGTGTGCTGTGTCAAAAAGCAGGAGCTTCTAAATGTAACCTACATGGTTGGTTTGTCAGGAAAAAGGTCTTTTCTGAACCCCCAAGGACTGGGCAGCTAGCAGCTATTGATTTAACCCTGCATCATATCGAAACGATTTGTGAGACATCTAAAAGTTGGAAGAGAAGACAGGAAGTTAATGGGAAGCAAATTCTTCTAAAGGGAGCATTAATAGGCTGTTAATGAGGCCATTATTGGCTGTTGGCAACATCAAGAACCATCTGTAAATCAAATGTTAGGTTGTCCATGTTGACAAAGCCAACAATTTCTGTACATTTAACAAAACTGGACTTTGTAAAGTTTGTTTAAAATATATGTTTTTGCAGAAGCCAACTTTTAAAGGCCCTCTTCATTGGGTCAATAATTTGAAAAAACAACTTTTGTGTCAGCTTTTCCTTACATCTTCACTGTTACCTTTACAGATTGCTTTATATCACAGACGAGGTTTTGCTAATGAACTCCATTTCCGTCCTTCTTTCTGCCTTTTCTCTCTATGGTTCCTCTCCTCTCTCTTTGACTTTCTCCAGATCATCAGTAACATGGAGGCTCCAGTGACAAATGGCCCGAGCGGAGGAGGCAACACAGCCAACGGACCAACCACTAACAGCCGTGGCTGCCCCTCACCCATGCAGACCGGCCCAACAAACGACGACAGCAAGACAAACCTCATTGTCAACTATCTGCCCCAGAACATGACCCAGGAGGAGTTCCGCAGCCTGTTCGGTAGCATCGGCGAGATCGAGTCCTGCAAGCTGGTTCGCGATAAGATCACAGGTAACCAGGGATTACAGATTAAATTTATCAACCAGTGGGATACTATAAACTCAATGTGAGATTTACTAAACCCACATTAAGCTATACCACTGATGTAAAACCTAAAAGTATAGATACCATATATCACGTATACAGGGATATGCATGCAAGGAGAAATCCGTCTTTGCCCTCTACGAGTGTGTTCAAGCACGGCGACTCAGCAATGCAGCAAAGTGCCACATGTTCTCCAGAGGTGTTTAAATTAAGCAGCACTTTGCAGTGCTAATCATGGCTGTAATCTGGGCGTAGTGGCTGTGTGGGTGGCGATATAGCAGATGGATCGGGAGTGGTGGTGGTGGGGTGGGGGGTTTAGGGTGGTGCGGCTCTGTGATAATGCTCCATAATGGCTTTCATTTTAGATCCTACTTACTGACACTCTTCTCCTGATAATCTCATTAAAGAGCACCAGGCAGGCAGTCGAGATCACCAAGCCAATCTCGGATAGCAAGCAGGCAAGAGGAAGAAAGTAAACACACACACGCACACAGGTACACATGCAAACATAATCATTCCCTGTAACTAAAAAGGCCAATAGACATGACCATTGTAAGCGTAAACTAGAGACGCTATGCAGTCTCAGAAATGACTGCTTTCTTCTGTTCTCTCATTCTTTGAAGTATATTTCTGTTGCTCCATGATTCCTCTTCAGGACCATCTTCCTCTTTTGCTGTAATGGGCCACAAAATGGAGCCTGAGAGTCAGATACACCAGGATAATGGAGGCTGTTGTGTACAAAAATAACGCTGAGATACCACATGCTATCATCATCACCACTATCACCATGTCCCCTCTCCACCTGATTTTCCCTTTTGAGGAACCAAGTGAACAACAGACGTTTGGAGAGAGTTTAAAAAAAAACAGAATTGCTGTAAACCTGCTCAGGCCCCAAACTGGGGACTGTAAGAGAGGTAGAAATGTTTGTTCTCTCACTTCTAAACAATTTAGGGTTCCTCTCTGCTCTGCACTACAAGGCCTGTCTGATGACTTA